>NW_022198157.1:1455378-1579430 GCF_009176525.2 Contarinia nasturtii | reverse complement strand
AAATCGTCCAATTTACATCATTTGTAAATTTACTACAAAATTTCATAATAATTTTACAAATTATGAAAATTGGACGTTTTTGTAAATTTACTATGAATCTCCGTAGTAATTTTACAAACACGTAGACTTCAAATATATTTGTAAATTTACTACGAAAATTCATAGTAATTCTACAAATGATAAATATAGTAACCATTGTAGAATTTGACTTATGGCGCGTTAAACAATGCCACACATGACATAAGTGATGTTTGACACTTGAACGTTTTTGAACGTTGTCGAGCGCGCCATCTTTTGAGATTTTTTTTCAAAAATAAACTTTTTTCGTGTGTCTACAAATATAGAATGTCACAGTGTATTTGTAGTTATAGGCGTAAGTTAAAGAGAGAAAAAAACAACAGCGAACGAAAAAAAAGAACAAAAACATTTCACCAAGTCACTAATGTAAAAAATAGAATTTAAGACTTATGAAAATAACTTAGTGTAATCTGTGCATCAGCATGTGTTAAAGCTAGAGAAAAAAAAGAATACTCAACAAATAAAATAATATTAGCAGATAAAAGCCGAAATAAAAATTGTATCAGTCAAACTAAATTAACTAATTGAGGTCATTAAATTATCGAATTAATAGAACGATGTGCGTTACATTGCTCTTTCTGTCCCTCTTCTTTATTCCACGTCATTTTTGGTTATTGTCTTTTTTCTGTTGGTTTCAACCGGATTTTTTTTTTCATTCTCAACTATTTCAATACATATCGTTTAAGTCTATCATGTACTTTACACACATTGACCGTCAATCATTCGTAGAGTCACTTAATTGATATTAAATAATTGTACGTGAACAGAAAACAATAATCAAGTAAAAAAATGCCTCCCTCCCCCCTAAAAATCCACATACAGAGAGTGAGTGAGATGAAATAATAAAGAGGCAGACAGAGCACCAGAGTGGTTATCGAGTCAAAAAAAGAAAAATAGCTTGAAATAACAATCGAATCAATTTCAGAAGAGAAAAAAACAATGCTTTACGGTAATGGACAATTGTCCATGAGCAGTGTAATGAATGATATTCGATAAATGATCATATCTTCTGTATGTATCACTTTCGATATAGTTCCTCTATATATGTATGTGTGCATGTTTTTCAACCATAATTTAAAGGATATCGAATGTCACCGATTATTTTGTGATTGGGTTGTGCTCACACTTGCACCAACCACCGAAATGAAGCCGAATAAAAATGAATTTTTAACGAGATATTGCCGCACAAAGCAAAAGAGATCCATTTTTGTTCTTTCGACCGAAATTAATTATGAACCTCATCGTTTAGTCTCTATCTCTATCTCCCACATTTTTTGTTAGTTGATATTTCGTCATCGATATCATTCAATATGTTGAATATTAATGTGATTGTTTGTTTTCGAATTTCCGAATTCTAACATCGTCATTATCTACTTACCGTCATTTACTTTCATTGAAATCGACCACGTATTTAAATTTCCGTTTAAATTGAAAACACCCAATAAAATCCTGATTCAAAATGATTTCACCGATTTTCCGTACACAAAAGTATTCGAAAACCATTTCGATGAAACCTAGTTTTGGTCAACAAGCTCGAATTATTTAAATTAAGGCCGGGAATAACAATCATTGTGTATATCATTTGTAAATGGTAAATTAAACCGATTAATTAAATCAGTTAAAGAATGAAATTCTTTCGGTTCTCTAAGAAGTGACAAGAAACGATTATGTGTTAAGTAGTGGTCAAACTTTTGAAATAAAAGAACTCGTTTATAATTATAGCATTAAGTTAGAGTTGATTGCGGACATTTTAATTTGAACGACACTATTTTTTCCGGCTTTGCTCCATTCAAGCATAAACAATTATGTAAATTAAAAACACAAAAATGTGGAAGAGAATAAAAAAAAGTTCAATTCTAAAGCAAAAAGTCCCATTGATCGGTTCGATTGATTTAGTTTTGCAAATACGTGCAATTTAATTACTAAGAAAATTTCCGTGTAAAACAACCTTGGCCATAAGTGTAGAAAAGAGTGTAAACACATTTTTTATACGAAACATTTCAAAGAGTGCATTCAAAGATGCCATAAAATTTCGAACAAAAAAATAAGGTATTTCCTAGGTCGATGATTCGACAGATGAACCTCTATCAACATTAAGCATTCCTCTCATCATTCAAATTACTATATATTCAAATCTAATGAGAAAACACAACACCTAATTTAAGTCATAGTTAATATATAAATAAAATGAATCTTGTAAATAATCATTTTCAATTGGATCCGTTCATAAGTTTTGACTTTTGATTTTTTTATTATTTTGTGCATTAGCCCAAATCGTAGTTTTTACTCTTTTTTTGTTTTAAATCTAAAATGTCAATAAATCATGCATATGTTATTGATGAGTGTATAAATAAGCAATAGTCATGTACATTTTCATTGAGATATTATTATATTCTTTGAACAGCTACAATAATAACAACAAGCAGCAAATAAACTAATTGACTCTCTCAATCGCTAATTATTTTTTTTCTATCGCAATTATTTCTTCTCCTCCCAACCCCCACGTACAAGAGCCATTTTCATTCTAGTGCGTTCGTTGTGTGTAAACAAAAAATTTCTGATCCGGTATTGAGTTTTTGAACGAATATTTCAGAAAATTAGTAGCACAGAAAAAAAATTACGCGAGGAAAAAAGCGCTAGTCTAACTCTCACCGAACAGCAACAGCAGCCGTCGCAACATTTTCAGAGCGCGCATTAAAAACTCATAAATAATTCATTATGAATTTCAAATTTGGCTCGGATATATATGTATTATTACTGAAGGGATTTTCAGTTCAACTTTTCTTGCCGCACGTCATACGTTTTCGACGGGAGAACACTCAATCCACATTTCGAGTCGATAATTTTGGGTTGGACAATATAAAAAAAGTTTTTTTTGTTTTGAATATCACACAAAAATCACAATAACCGAGTAATAATAGGCATTAACAACGAAAAAAAGTAAAATATTCACACGAAAATGAAAATCGAATCGTTTTCAATGCAATTGCCAATGATTTTTTTTGGTTCGCTCTGATCGTGAGTGTGTTAAAAGCGCGTAGCCGCTCGCATAACAACATCAAATATTCAACGAAATTTAAACGAAATACTCTTTTTCGACGTGAAAAACAGAGTTATCCGAGAAAAGTTGTGTGAATGAGAGAAGCAATGAAGAAGAAAAAACCGAAGGGAGCGCAAAGTGATTATCTGTTACAAAACTTTTTACATGGAATTATAATTTTTGAAAGAATAAAAAGCATCCGATGAGACAGAACAAGAATTGTAGAAACTTTGAAACGATTTAGACATGTTTTCAGTAAAATTATATGAAGAAAATGAAACTCTGAACTCTCTCACTTTCTTTTTTCTTTCTTTCTCTTTTGTACACACACACACACACACACATTTTCCACGCCATTAAATGTAATTATCGAAAATGGGCGAACTTTGAAAGCCGATTTGTTGTTTTTTTTTTATTTCTTTAATTCGCCGATGTGTTTATATTCAATACAATCAATAAATACAAATATTTAGAATTGAAAACCACAATTTCAATATACATATCAAAAGGAGTCTTTCGAACTTTTACAAACACATAATTACACACAAATCGAGCTTAAATGATAGAAAGTGCTTCATTCGTTTGAAGCACATTTGCCTGAAAAAAGGATACATTGAAATTTGATTGTTTTACGTTTTGTGTCATATCGAAGTGGGCTTCGACTTTTGAGAAGCTACATCAAAAGAAACCATTTTATGAGTGATTGTATTAAATAATTTTAAATACCAAACTTAAAGGTCATCAAACAAGAAAATTATCGTATTTTGAATATTGAACCTCACATTATTCATTAATAAGTAAACTGTGTAAATAAAAAAAATGTTTTAAAGATGCTTTTTAGTTTTCAAGAGCGTAAAATATAACGATAGGGAGAAATCCATCCCCCATTTTCTGATTTTAACATTTTACTTTAAAAGAATATTCACAATTGTATTTTCATTTACTATAGAGCTTGAATAACAAATGATCTGCAACAAATTGAACAGCAGCACTCACACAAAATCAGTTGAAATATACATAAAATGTTATTAATTAATGAACATTGAACACTATAGCAAATAGAATTATTTGAATAAATTTCTTTCTAACATTCTAATTTTTAGTAATATACAATTTAAAACAACAGACAAAAAATCTAATTTAAAATCATAAAGAAGAAGGATTCATGTGAGAGAGAAAGCGAGAGAGAATATTGTAGCTAAGAATCAAGAGCCAAATTCAATAAGTAATATATACTGTATTACACTTAAATATTAATTGTATGCTATAAGATACGTTCATTTATCAATTTCAAAAACAGTACATACCGATATATATATATAATATAGATTTATCAGTTCTGATGAGAGAGCAACATGATGAATGGAAATAATTATTGAATAAAAATCAATTGAAATCTAACAATTGCTCAGAAAAAGAAATGGCATTTTAAATCGACTCATCTCTGTTTTTTTTTTACTTTATTCCTTTTTCATTTGTTACTATTTCAGTGGGGTGAAAAGCGAGTTGCTTGAGATAGCGAGGTAACTGGTTGATTTGTGTCGCCTTTGATGTGACCACTCATTTTTGCATTGCACATAATCACCAGATTGTTTTTGACATTAAAATAACCGAGTAATGCGCTATATGTTTTATATGAAAACGTCACACGAATCTCCCCCGAAAACGACATCTTTGGTCTTGCAGCAGAAGCTGTTTCTATGCTGAAAATTTCATTTCAGTTTAAAAAAATTAAAATATTATTCATGTAGAATTGTACAAATATTTCAAAACGTTGAATGAGATTTACAGAAATATGCATTTGAAAATTGTTTTAAAAATAAACACGGCACAGTCAATTTCAAAAATTTCAATGAATAATATTGTTAACATATTTTCACGATGACAGCTATTTTTACGGTACAAAATTGACCCGTTTGAATGATTTGTCAATATTGAACATACTCTACACACATGGGGAAACAGAGATGGCGTTGTCGTAGCATGTAGCAAAATATATGTTTAACGCAATATTCCGCTTCATTAAAAAATGCCATTTGCTAATCTAATCAATAGCTTTTGTTTTACGTGGTATCTTAAAAATTCTGGATTCGACACACCGTTTTGATGGCATGCCTCGCACGCCTTATCCATCCATTTCAGCTGGAAATTGACATACTTGAGTCATCGACTTGTAAATTGCCATAGTCTTTTGACAGCTACAAGTATCCGCCTGACAGTTGTCTTGAGAAAAATATTGTCGATGACTCAAGCCATTAGTTATTTCTCATAAAAGAACTGTCTGGCGAAGAACACGACGATGAAGATGATGAACAATAATATGATTCCTTGTCTGTTAGTTTGTCTAACAATACTAATGGCTGCTTCAGCATTGCACGCACCAGATTTGGAAACGGAAGGTTTCCGATTGCTTGTTTTGTGTAGAGCATACATTATTTGATCCTCATTTGAATTGGTGATTAAGGTTTTAAGCTCTGACATCTTCGTACAAATTGGTGCATCTTTTAGACAATTTGCTTGGGTGATTGTGTTCTAGACATACATCATCGATTTGGAAAAAATCCCTTCCTTCGTCGGTCAAGTGGTGACGAAACAAATGATGAAATATCCAGTTACAGTCACCGTGTTGGCATGTAAGTTTGTACTTGTTATTCTAAAACTCATCGATCAATTCCCGTGTGCATTTGTCTTTAGTAATCGAACTGTTTTGCGCTTTGGACTTTATCTTTGGATTTGGTGTGAATGAAACATTTCCCGGAGAAATTTTTTATAATTCACCATCGCAACGAAGTTCAATCGGCGCTATATATCTATTGAATATATCGAGAAGAGAGTATGTTATTCAGCGCTTATGGCTGAGTAATGTCTGAATAAAAACATACTCTCCTCTCGATATTTTCAATAGATATGTGAGTCACTTCCTGGTATTTTTACTTTGAATTGAAGGAAGGATGATACTGCCGCTGCACAAAGTAAAGAATTTTAAAAAAAATAAAAATAAAAAAAATAACACAAATACTTTTGAGCTCATTTTTTTATGTGGAATTTTTTTCCAACTTTCCACTGTTCTAAGATACTGGGATGTCTATTCTTGTGGGCATCTCAGTTTGAAGTCTTTGGAAGTGTTGTATCTTAATCCTTTCCCCCCCCCCTCTCTCTCTTTTTTGTCTTTCTCTCTCTCAATCCCTCTGTCTGTCTTTCTTTCATTCGTCGCATTTGTCTTCAAACTAAGACATCACAAATGTTTTCGTCATAATTTTACATGAGTGTGTTTTTTCTCTCTCTCGCTCTCTCACGCCCTCTGTCCGTCTTTCATTCTTCGCATTTGTCTTCAATTTCTTCGAAAAAAGCGTCGTGTTAGTGTGTGCCAAGAGATGCTTCCAGACTATGATTCGGTCAAGGAACGCATTATAATCGAGTGAATATCGTGTCAAAGGTGAAACGAAATCGAAAAAATCTCGTCAAAATCGCTCAAAAATCAAGGTCTTGTTGACAATTTTCTTAGATTATCGTGGCGAAATCAAATTAAAAAATATATCAGTATAAGTATAGGCTGTTCATTTCCTTGAAAATGTTCTAATAATTTATCTTATTCGAACTGTCGTAATTTTTTTTTTTTTTTATTTCCTTTAACTCCTAGTGGAGCATAGGGCCTTGAGATAAGAATTCTTATCTTTCTGGTTTCTGTTGATCAATTAATTCAGATAAATCGGTGATCAGCCGATTGTATTCTACATATCTTATGATTTTGCCATATTCTATATGGCGTTGGATTTCTATTTTACGTGTCTGTGCTGAAATCCATACCTTTGTTGTACACAGACACGGTTGACACAGTATTTTACGACTACATACGATGTTCTAAACGGTCACCCATTTATCTCCTGACCAAAGCTTGTGCAGCTTAACTCAGTTGATCGAATAGTGCCGCAGTAGTCGTAGTAGCCACTGTGCCCACAAAAATAAAATGTCGTAAATAAAAACAAATTAATTTTGTTTTCTTTCCTTAATAAAATCCATATTTTTCAAAACACTTGATATCACTTGGTAGTGACATGTTTTGAAGGGCAAACAATTATTTTCTCAATTGTTTGGAGAATTTTCTTATCCGGTTATTGCCGGCAGTCCTCCTATCCATCTGACTAGGTCACAAGAATTGTGATTTGATATGCAGATGGTACTGGCCTACAAAGCTGCACTGATCTTATTCGAACTGTGGTAAATAAAAACAAATTAATTTTGTTTTCTTTCCTTAATAAAAAATAAATCATAATCTGGGTTTAATTTCTTTCAAGTGTTTTTTCCCATTATCACACATATCGTAAGTCCCAATAAGTTTGATTTGTCGCGCTTTTATTGCACAAGACTTCAAACTGAGATGCCCACAAGAATAGACATCCCAGTATCTTAGTACAGTGGAAAGTTGGAGAAAAATTCCAAATAAAAGAATTGAACAGAAACGTATTTGTGTTAATTTTTTTAATTTTTTGATTTTTAAAAATTCTTTACTTTGTGCAGCGGCAGTGTCGTCCTTCCTTCAATTCAAAGTAAAAACACCACGAAGCGACTTATATATAGCGCCAATTGAACTTCGTTGCGATAGTGAAATATAAGAAATTTCTCCTACAATGCAGGGGAAATGTTTCATTCACAGTATTGATAGGTACGCTCCGAATGGAACGGTCTCGTTCAATGTATGAATTGTGTTGCGTTATCGTTCGTGTTACAGCCGATTCTCAAAATGCGAAGAGCTCATTCTGCATCGAATCACCATCTGATTGAATTTATCAAAAAAATTTCTATGCTAAAATGTTACTATGCTAAAATGTTAGTTTCGCAACGACAAAATTCATTGAATCGTGTGTTCGCATGTTTTGTGATTTGTACAAATGGAAATAAAATAAAATATACGGTAATTATTAGCAAAGGATGAATGCTCCACTGAAATATATACATTCGTTTCACCAAAAACAATAATCTCAATAAATTTGAATTAAGTCGAATTAAATTCTCATCTTCTAAATTTTATGCTTTCTTGGTTTCGGTCTTTTTGGCAAAAAGACGGCTTGGATTTTTGCCAAAACACCACCTTGTGCAATTTTAAATTCCGAAATTAATTTGTTTTTCATCGTCGAAATTGAAGATCAGTGCGGATTGATCGTGAATTTGCCATTACGTTGCTTCCTTTACCGCATCCAGACATGTTTGATTATTTTCTTCTTTGTATGTTACTTGCACAAACGACAAATACGCTATGCGCTTGCTTTTATACTTTCCCTAGTGTGGCACCAACCGGCTAAGCCTATGAAGAGACAAAATGCGAATTCCCCTCATCTGTGCCATCTTGTATTCCATAGTTGAACTCAATTTAGTTACAATGAATTGAATCGAAAAAGAGAAAAAAACAACAACAGTATAACGTATAACAATGGAATGAAAGAATGAAGAAAGCGTAAATGTGTATGTATGAATCAGCACGAATAGATGTACAGCTCTGTGTGGCCGTGCCACTATTGTTGTTGTTTTTTCTCTTTTTCATTTCAATGCTACAGAATTAAATTCAGTTTTTCGATCTAATTCGAACTAATGTGAGGTGGCGCTGATCAGCTGCGTTCGCATAAAAAAGTTCCCAATATCATATACGCCAACCCCGCTTGTGTGGCACACAGTTGAAAAACTACGTAGCCTCAAATCAAAGGGATTAGAGTCAAAACAATCGAATAGAAATAAGTTATTTCAAATAACACTATCCGGCCGGCCAAGTAAGCCGAAGAAAGTTGCACTATTGATTTAGATTCATATGATTCGCATTTCCTGCGCATTTATAAAGAAATCAAAGAAAAGTCAAAAAATCACTCGGAAAAGGCTACACTCAAACAAAATGATTTGCGAATTTGCCCATTGCCAATATTATCGTGAAAACATTTGCAAACACATCATCGAATGCCCAGATTCAGCCAATCCAACGTCACCGAAGGATTCATGACAAAATGGAACATGTTTACTTATTATGTTGAGCGCACTAAAAATGAATCTTCCCGCCGAACTAATTCTATTCAGCAACGATATGGAATAAAAGCGCATTCAAATTAAAGGTGAAAAAGGAGGTGTGAGCAACAATATTTTTATACTGGACAAAAGTTTAAATCATATGCAGAATTTATGGCTATGAACGACAGAACAATACGCCATATTTGAAAGGATATTCGAGCCCAACATTTTGACATGAAGGCTTCCAAATATACAACAGATATGATTGCACAGTTCAAATATTAGAAATTTTATCGTTTTTGCCAAATGGGAACCGATGGCTGCAAATGGATTTCCGGAATCATATCTGGTGTATATTTGGATGCCTTCATGTCAAACTGTTGGGTTATGTGACCATCAAATAGTTAAACATCACCACAAAAGCTTCGCATCGCTCAATGGTAAGCTGTAAGAACTGAAAACCTTAATCACAAATTCAAATGAGGATAAAATACTGGAAGCTCTAGACAAAACATATGATATGTTATCATAACAGGAACCAGACAAATTGGATGTTATTTATTAATATGCAACGAATATAGAACCGACTAAAGTTGAAGTTCTGCAAAAATGCAAAGATATACCCAAGGAACTTGAAGAGCATATGGATTATGTGTTAATGATGATACTAAGCACCCTCCAAAGAGATTTTCCTGTCAACCTCATTCTGAGCAACAACCGCCGGAAGAATATGGCTGGTTCAAATATTTAAATCCCATCAAGAAATCAAAGAATTGATTGAAGATTTTATAGCGTCGTATTATAAATGGTTTTCGATAAAGTCCAAAACACAGGAATTTATCGATAAATTCAAGAACAACAAGTACAAACGCACATGCGTCAATTTCTTGATGACACAAATACAATGCACCCTTTGAAATCTCCTCCTGACTATAGTGCCGCAAAACGTTGAATTTTTTACCAGTGTTAAGAAATTCAAATTTGTTCAGATGTTTAAATTTCTGAAAATGGCTATCAATGAATCCTTCGGCCATTTTGCGTCCAAACGTCAGATTTATGGCAACTTGTATCATCTTAGACTGCATCAAAACGTCACGCATATACTTGTATTTGTACGAATGAAAGGCGGCATTTCGTCTTGATCAAAACTTGAATCTCATGTTTTTTCACTATTTTTCGGTTTAACCATGTACTGTAAATTCGATCGATTGAAACTGCTCAAAAACCATTTACAATCCTTCAAACTCAATTGCTGTACAATCTCGGCTCGGACACGAGTTGTGGCGGTTGCAGTCAATGCCATGATCGGTACGTTTGGAAAACTTTTTCTGCGTAATTTGGTCTGAAATAACTCCAAACACTGGTATGAAGAAGAGACAATACAAGTTATGGTTCTAAACTTTGAAATCACTTTATCCTCTTTGTAAATTTTGAACTTCGGTCGTTACTTAGTACTGGAACTCGGACTCCGAGCCGAGTCTCGGCATGACATCCTGAAGTTGTGGCATAAAATCCAGAAATTGGAAACTTTTTCCGGTGTCACATACAATACTTTGTTGCAAGAGATGCATGAAATAGGCGCTTTTTTCTTATTGATATATCAATAGCTGTAGATATCCATCTATCTATCTCTAATGCATGGACTCAATATTAATTATACGCATATTTACGAGCCCATTTCTTATGTTTCATTTATGAATTTCAAAAGCAGTGCATATTACATATAGATTCATCAGTTGTGACGAGAGAGGACGATGATGAATGAAATATGAGAAAAATTCTTGAATTAAAATCAATTGAACATTTGCTCAGAAAAATGCCATTTAAAATCGACTCAATGAAGTATACTATTAATTAAATGTACATATTATATTTTCATTGCGTCGGCGATGAGTAAGCCGAAGAGGAATTTTTAATGTCGAAGAAAAAAGCAAATGACGAAAATTCCCCCAAATATTCCTTCATATTCAAGTTGACCTCTCCTGTTGCTCTTTGGCTCTTTCTCTTTTTTTATATTTCCGCATTACTGCTGCCAACGTTTACAATTACACATAAGCTGTGTGATTTTCTCCTCGTGAATTTTTCATGGCATATGAGCATACTGTATAATTGATGTTCCAACATTTTCAACTCTCATAGCAAAATTATCATGTGCACGCCAAGCAATGACGACCGGAAACAATGGAAAATGTGACAAAATCTAATTTCTATTCTCTTATTTCAGTTGTATACCTGATTTTCTAAGTAGGTATTAATTTCTGACTTATACTTCATTGGTGGGAAGTTGAAAAAACAAACAAACATATTATAACTTTGCATTTTATTTTTTTATGAAGCATTGTTCTTCTATTTCAGTGTTTTTGAATAGCTGAAGGAATATTCTTTGAATCGGAAGATTTAAATGCTTTCGATGTCTCCTAAAATGTTCGTTAAATTATGGCTTTGTTCTGCTTTTTTTATTTTCTGTCAACAGTTTACCAACGACACACTTGCCATTGAGAGTAAATAATTGCGATCAAGGGAGACAAAAATGAAGAAAGAATAAAATGAATGTTCAGTTTGAAGCGAAAAAAACTCACCCTCATTAAATAATATACTGCAATGCATTAAATAAGCAAATGCAAGTGTATAAAAATTCATAATTTTTGAGACCTGGACCCTATTTTACAAACAGTGAGACTATGAAATAATCTTTTTATTTGAAATTGTTTTTGAAAACTTCTCACTGTTTGCAAAGTAAGGCACAGGTTCAATTACATAGTTTACGAGATTTTCATGGTTTAACAGCAATAAAGCAGTGAAATAATAAGTAAAAAAACATAGTCAAATAAAAACGTCTGCTTCAGAAACTTTGATTGGCCACAAGAGTACTGTAAAATTTACATTAACAACCGTAAAAAAATGTACAGCGGCCACATTTGTGAACGAGAAGCAAACCAGAAGAAACGATTATATCACAGAATCTTTATCAACATTTTCGAGACTTCGTCAAGATACCTCTCAAAATGACCAAATTTTTATAGATGTTTTCCGAAAAATGGTCACAAACAGCTTTTACAGAACCATCGGCCACCGTTCTATTAAATTAGAACACAACAATTGCAAAGGGAACAAAATGGAATTTTTAAATGACAATCCGCAAACGAAAAAGCGCAAATAATAAATTATAATAAACTAATCATGCGTTGGTTTATGAATCAATTGTGTACTTTTGCGGTTCTTCGTCATTATATATATCATAGACGTTTTATTGACAACTTTTCTAAACATATTATTTGTATTATGATTTTGAACAGGAAAACATTAATAATCTCACCATAAGCATACTAAAACTTCAGAACTGTGTCGAGCATTTTCATTTCATATTTTGAGTCACTCTTTGTAATGTATATCTCCGAATGAATAATTAATTATGCATATCCTTCAACCGCATATATTTGATATGAACATTTTTTTTGGTTCCAAAACACTTCAAAACGTTCAAAAGTATTATTAGTTCAAAAATCGTATGACAATTCAAAAACTGATACATTCACATTTGAATTTTAAAAAAAGTTTTTTTTTCGCTTTGCTCTTTAATTTTGCATTTTCCGATGCTAGAATTTAACAATGCGTCTATTTTTTTTCGGTTCAATAGTTTCAATCGAATAAAAAACTCATATATTTAGGATGAAGGGGTGGACTTTTCGAAATAAAAAAAACTCCCAAAAAGCGTATATAGGTTCATTTTTGAGGGTTTTATTAATTTAGATTCGTTCATAAGAATATGTGTTGACTTTTCCACGTGTTTTTTGGCGTCGACGAGGGTGTTAAATAAATCACATGAATGCCTGACTATGTAACAATATCATTATGTGTTTTAGGTGTATAATGACAATTTGGCCAACGAAAATATGATATGGTTTGTCGATGTGATCAAAAATGTGATTTAAACAATTTCATTTGAAATGAAGTGAAAATATTAGCGCAGACATTTCAGTAATAATGCAAGAGGATTGCAGAGATTGTATGTTCAATATTTAGAAAGTGTTATAATTGGCAAACGAGCACGAATGACAAATTCGTTTAATGTCATATATTTTTGCCTGATTACAATATTATTATAATGTTGTGCCGTTGTTGTAACGATTCTTGTATCGCAACTAAAGTATGCTGACAATGCGGTACGAGCATAGTAATGAAGAGTGTATGCTTAATTACAAAATTTACTGTAAAATCGAAATAGTTTGGGCAGAAGGTTTGTAGTGTTGGTCCATCCAATATTCGGTTTGATGGAAATAACGAAATCAAAATTTTATAATTCGATGTGCAGACGTAATCAGGAAAATCATGGCTTTGAATCTTATAAAATTGTAATTTAATGGCATCGAATGGTCATCGCTCGGAATGGTAAAGCTTCACATCGTGTGGCTTTGTATTTCACATAGTTTGCAGTGAATAACATAGTTGTGATAGAATTTACAAAAATCATTCTCATGCAAATTTCAATCAAATTGAATACACAATTTGAATGGACTTGCCGGCTTGTTTGATCATTTTTCGAAAATTCTTTTTCAAATTTTTGCTCCGTTGCACGTGGACATGGAGATGGAGATAGAAGAAGTGATTTTAAAATCCTCTATTTACCATGCATCAATGCCATCATTCGATGCACTGACACATTGCATTTTAAACGAAAAGCGATCAAATGCCACAAATGTCACTCACGCGAATTTTGTAAACAAAAACTTTACCAAACACATGAATATATCCATCGCAGTGAATAAGTATCTAATGGTATTTTGTATCGCAATATATATTTTTTCCATTTACAGTATGCTGGCCATAGTGAACGTGTGTGTGTGCAACGCATTTTGCGGTGATTGCATAAAACGTCGATATTGTGAGACACACCAAATTTCATTCTGGCCATTTTCTCGATGTTCAATTTAAGTGTCTCCCACACTCACACTCCACAAATATCTATATATATGAGACTTAAAGTGGTGAAAAAAATAACAACACTGCAATCAAATCTACGGTTGAGCAATACAAAAAAAAAATTGAAGTACAAAAACGAAACACAAAAACTTGTACATGGTTTTTCACGAAAAGCCCATCAAATCGATGGTACACTTGCATACGAAATGGGATGATATTGCATTTATTTATTCCCGTCCACCAATAAACGCGTGTTACTATTGCGACAGAAAAATAAACGAATTACGTGCAATTCACTCACTCTTTCTGCTTTCTGGAAAAAACAACCGCAAAAACAGTATCAGTATTTGGTTTTAAAATTTGCATTTTGCTTACGACACATAAAAGTGCCATACTTTGCCATTGCTACTGCACACACTTCGATATGTGCATATATTTCGAATTTGTTTTCTATATATATATTTTTTTTCGCTTGGTATCTGGACAGTTTAAAACTAAATTTCAACATTAGGCTTGTCTTTTGTAGTTTTTTTTTTGTTAAATGAAATTGAAAGAGCAGCATATCAATTCAGCCAATGTAAATAGAAAATTCAGATTGAATTTAAAAACACAAAATAACCAAGCATCGGCGTCTGTAATGCTTTTTTTAGACGCCTTCTAGATTGATCGAATCGAATTTGTTTGCCGCGAAACGAAGTGATTGATTTCTCACTTATCCATCCATCAGCCTCAGCGAATTTCTAAACTGTCGTAACAACCCAGAATGCCACATAAAAACTAGCAAAATCTCACAATCACGACAACCAAAATGCAAAGTGATTTTCAGTACAGCTTTCTATTTGTCTAACATGTCTAACATGTCAATCATTGTCCTAATTTGTTTAGATTGAAATGGGGCTTGATTTTATTTCGAAACATATTATTTGTTGAATATGTTAAGGAGTCGCGTTATTTTTATTTTAACAAAAAATCAACGATTAGTTTGATTGAAATGTGAACGACGGTTTATATATTCTAATGGCAGCTGAATTAAAAATAAAAAAAACTGTAACTGAATGTATTCAGTTCGCTTTAGCGGAAGCGAAATAGTCATGATTGAGACTACCTCAGAACGGCCCAGATATAAATTTATATCGAAAATTCGTGGCGTCTTAGTTGGATCGTGATAAGTTGCTCGCACAAGTTTGTAATTCACAGCTCCCCGCAGCAGAATGTTTTTGTTTTTTTCAGAGAATTATCCAATGAATAATTAAAATCGTACATACATTCGATGGGAAAAAATTACAATGTAGCCAATTTAAAATGACAGCATATTTGGTGAATATATCTACATACAGTTTGTTTAATAAGATAAAAGGGCAACAGCAAGGCATTAAATATGTTTAT
Organism: Contarinia nasturtii; assembly: GCF_009176525.2. Lineage (NCBI taxonomy): Eukaryota > Metazoa > Arthropoda > Insecta > Diptera > Cecidomyiidae > Contarinia > Contarinia nasturtii. The sequence goes on along the minus strand of NW_022198157.1, from coordinate 1,564,015 downwards.
ATGTTATGAAATTTGACGCACATTCACTCCATAATTTGTATGATAGTGTTAAATGTTGCAATTGTCACATCTCGTGCAATAAGAGTCAACCCTTTCGCTATCGCACACATTCACCCTCTCTATGTCGCACTCTCTCTCTCTCTTTATCTCTTTACGTCACTGATTCACTCTTCTCTCTTGAGCAATCGCTCATCATCTCCGCTCACACATTTTATAATCATAATAACAATGCCAATAATTATTCGTTTCGTGTATAGGTTGTCTCTCTCGCCAAAAAATGAGAATTGTTCCTTTATTATGATTGCGTACATGCATAATTAACTAACTAATTATGAAGCGAAATTAAGGTTTTCTCATAAAATCCGGTGTACATACATTTGACTCAACAACAACAGCATCATCACTGTATACAAAGCGACAACTTAAACCGAATAGCAACGGCAAAAAATCACAATAAAGGTTTGTTCGCGTGTGTTCTTTCTTTTTTCGCTTCAGATACTTTTTGACAAAAATTAAAACCGAAAAAGGATTACATTCATGTGATTCATGTATGCACATCGTAATACACAACTACGCACACACCGTACACAGCTCAACTTGCTACATACCATATGAACATCATCAGCGAAACGCTGCTCGTTCAGATTACCTTTTCTTTTTAATCATGGTGAAAAGTTTCAACGTTCATTTCAAAACGATATTATCTTGGAAAGAAGAGAGAGTGGAAACATTTAATTATCCCATGAAATTGTGTTAGTTTTTAATGAAGTTTTTTTTTCTCAGTTCAATTTACACCTATCATCAACAGCCACTGAATCCAAAATATAAAAGACGATGAGATGAGATTTTTGGACACTTTTATTCTCAATACGATCTATTCATTCTCTTTAGACAATGTAAAACAACTAAAATTTACGATTTATTCATTTTTTTAACAGCAATTTTCCTTTTGGCTTCAATTTACTGTCCAATAACTGTTTTCGTTCCTCTTCGGTGGCACGCAATTTATTTTGATACAATTCTTTGGCAAAATCAACTTCGTAGAGGCCTTTAACAATCTTATCGGCAATATCACGTTGACGATCCAATCGGGCCTTTTGTCGTACCTACGAATACATTTTTTCAATATGATTAGATTCATCAGATTAAATCGATTTTTATTTCGTCTTGAAAATAGTTGAAACGAAATAATTCGAAACTTCGAATTCGAACTTACGCCTAATGGAGTGGGTCGTCCGTCCATGTATGTGTAATCAGGTAAATCTGTTAATGGGCCGGATGATGTTGGATTCTTTGGCAAACGGCGATTTCGTCTCCAAGAAATAGACATTTGAGCACCGGTCACATGAATTCCTCTACTCCCCACATCTAAAAACATTAAATTCCAACGTAAATGAATAAAAAAAACCCATGATTGAATAAAAACCATTCAAATCACTTACTTTCAATCAGCTGGAGATTGGAAAATTTCGAAAGAATAGCTGGCAATCGATTCATTTTTAAATTTTTCTGCGGAAATCTGTTCAACTTGGTTATATTTTCGGTGTAACAACGAGAACTGTCATTCAAGTCAATGTGCGAGCAGAGAGAAAAAGAGCCTGACTTTTGGTGTTGTCTGATGTAGCCCAATTTATTTTGCTCTCTGAGTGTTATCTTGATATTGCTATAAGTACAAGTGCATACATCATTTATCGTTATTCATTCATGGATTTCACACAAAAACATCAATTATGAAGGCAACATTAATAAACAACGTGAAAAACGGTTAGTTGCCACTAACAAAAGAAAATCACAAGTACTTTGTAAATAATAAACACTTCACAGCTTTTTTTTCCTGAGAGGGTGTAATTTGCGTACACACGCGACATTGTATTAATGGATGAATTCAAATATTTGCCCATGTTTTATTGTTTTTTTTTTTTATCGTTTTACATTTTTGAACATTGTGTCAATCAATCAAAAGAAAAAATGAGTTATTCATAATGTTATTGGCAGGAATGAAAAAAAGAAGGCATTACAGCAACCACAAGATTATGACATGCTTAAAAATCATTTATATATGAGGGAGAAAGAGTGCAAATCTCATCATTTCCATTCGTAGGTAATTAAATGTAAACAAAACTCTTTTGTTGAGTAATTTTCCGCATAATTATTTGCTGGGGCGGATGTGGCAATGATTATGACTCTGATTTTTTTTAAAAAGAAAATAATTCATAAAATTAGATCCGACTCAAAACCACCTAGTCCAGAAAAACGTCGCTTCAACTTTTTACCTCATCTTCTGCGGTCACATGCATTCAGCTTTCTAAAATAACTTTTCAGAGAGCAAAAAAAACACAATTTTGCTACACATCTCATTGTACTTTATCTCTATCTATTGTTTGAATACGTATTAAAAACAATACAATATTGTTTGGGGAGAAAACGAGCCGCGTACACAGTAATCCATTTTGAAGCAAGGTAGTAACGCGTGTAAGCATGTCGCATATAAGAGAAATGAATTTATGAATATTTCATGGCTCCTAATCGAAATTAGTCAAAACGAAAAAGGGTTATTCAAATTAACTTTCATAATAAACAAATGCTACTGCACGGCACATTCTTTGTCATCTCTCTCTCTCTTTTGCGTCGCTCTCTCACTCTCTGTTCATTCATTTCAGGAGGTGGCATTGCTTTATGCAGTAGGTAGGATACAGGCAAAATTTAATAGGTCGACATTTTGATGACACCGAATCGTATTTTTGTGTGTGTGTGTGTGTGCACATCCAATGAGGGATCATAACATTTAGATTGCTGGGTAATCATTATTGCTGAAAATTGTATTATTCAGATTTATACATATGGCAACGAAAGTCATAACCACCTAAGCCATTCATCAGAAAGTGCACGCACAATCCCTGTGTGTATGTATCTCGTTTTGATTTAGAGAAGAGTGAGCATGAGAGTCTATATGAAAACAATGCGAATGACACATACAAAAATAGCATATGATAAGGATTGTTTTAACAAATTACATCGCTAATGAAGTTTGAATAGTTGACTTTTGTTCGTTTGCTTGCAATGCTGATTTTTAAACCAACACACATTATTATTGTCATACGTGCGCACTGAATTCAAATTAAATATTTGTAATATGCGGATGAGATTATGATTCAAACAAATCGTATTGTCGCAATTCAATGATTCTTCTACTATTAAACAAATCGTATCAGCGAACGAATTTTTTGAAAGAGAGATGGAGTATTATCGAAATGGATCTAGTTGATTTTAATCATAATGATACCGTTTTGTTCGGAATTTTTCTTCCGACTTTAACTCTCGACTCCTTTTTATGATGTGATTTCTTACATCTTCAGATGTTTTTTGAAGATAAGTAGTCGTCAAGTTTATAGTCCAATTACTAAAATTTGGAAATAGAGAAACAGTGGACCCTCATTCCAATTGATAATTGAAAAAATGATAAAAAAAAATTTCAACGTACTTAATAATTTCAGCTAGAATTTCCAATTTCATCCATAAAAAATCAATTAATGGACCTTGATATCTTTGAAGAATGAAGAATTGTGTAAAAAACCGGAACATCAAATGTTTGTATTTGAAAAAATTGCATCCAACACAAAAAATAATTCGTTAAAAGGCTTTTCGGGCTAACAATCTATTCATAGGTCTCTGTGCAGCTATGGCAACACTATGCGTGTCAATGCTAATCAGAATATATAAATTTACAAACGCCGATAATAATTGGAATTCAAATTTTAACTAAATTTTGAGGATTTTAAGGTGATTCGACTGATATTAAATGGCAAGACATCATCCAGATTTGATTTTCTGCCGTAAACAACCAGGCGTGGGTAAGTTATCGTTCAAAATACAAGAAATATCCATATATGAAGGGAATTCATACATTTTTATGCCATACAACACTTATGCAGTGAACAACACTTTTGTTTCTAGATTGATAAGTGCATTTATTTTTATTTCGATAAGATAATTGTGTATTTCTTTGCAGCGATTGGTCGTCTGTGCGAAAAATGCGATGGCAAATGTGTAGTTTGCGATTCATACGTTCGACCGTGCACATTAGTTCGTATTTGTGATGAATGCAACTATGGTTCATATCAAGGAAGATGTGTGATTTGTGGCGGTCCTGGGGTTTCCGATGCTTACTACTGCAAGGAGTGCACCATTCAAGAAAGAGATGTAATCATTTTCCGCTAATTTTATTTTAAATTCAACTATTTCAATTGAAACTCGATTTTTATTATTCATCATTCACAGCGAGAAGGTTGTCCAAAGATTGTCAATTTAGGCAGTTCCAAAACGGACTTGTTTTACGAGCGGAAAAAATATGGTTTCAAACAAAAATGATCGATCTAGCGCGGATTCAGCTTTGATTTTAAGTTTGTTATCGCATCTTCAAGTTAAATTTCATTGTAATTGATAAGTAACAACAGGTTTCATCGAAGCAAATACTTCATTGGCTTCAAAATGACTGACATGAATAAATGTTCACATAAAAAGCAAGAATAAATTGATGAAATTAAAAGCATTTCTACTTTATTTAATGCAAGGCGATTTTGTTTTGTAAAAAAATCCTTTCTGCATGATTTTTGTGCGGTTCATTTGTTTATAAACATTGAATCGCCTTTATGGTGTGCATATGGCAACCCTTGGCAACGAAATGACATTTTATGTGTCAAACACTTTCTTTATTACTCCTTTGGACGCCGTCGATTGCTATTTTTCCGAAAATATTGTTTAGAAAAAGCTACAATTGAGTTGATTTCTCGATTAAATTAATTGAAACAATATGGCAAAACATCATCCAGATTTGATTTTCTGCCGTAAACAACCAGGTGTTGGTAAGTATCACGAGAAACACATTTTCATGAAATATAGGTTATACGTTCTGAAACGTTGTGTTTATATTCCGTCGCCTGTTCTAGTTTTATCAATATTTTGATTTTGTTTTGTTTCAGCCATCGGTCGTCTGTGCGAAAAAGATGATGGAAAATGTGTGATTTGCGATTCATACGTTCGTCCGTGCACATTAGTTCGTATTTGCGATGAATGCAATTATGGTTCATACCAAGGTAGATGCGTTATTTGCGGTGGTCCCGGTGTTTCGGATGCATATTATTGCAAGGAGTGCACCATTCTTGAAAAAGATGTAAGTATTTCGGCCCCGTTTTTCTTCACCCTTCACTTTAATTAAATCGCCATTTCTTTATTTACAGAGAGACGGTTGCCCAAAGATCGTTAACCTCGGTAGTTCGAAAACAGATTTATTCTACGAACGCAAAAAGTATGGATTCAAACAAAGATGATGTGTGTACACCAACTGCGCCATATACCCTCTTATCGAAGTTCAATTCCTTTTTTCGCTCTCATAATTCCAACGTAAATTCTAATTTCAATTCGAACACAATTTTAGTAAATCTCATAAAATTCAATAGTTGAAAATAATGTTTATTCATGAATTTTCAAAAAAAAAAAAAACATTTGAAAAAATAAAATCCTTATAGAAACAACAAAGAGAAATGACTGAAAAGAAAAGTGTGTTTTTATTTCATTTTCTTTTGCTTGAGTAGATGTTTTCGCATGGATTGTTGTTTTTCCTTGAACGATTTTTTGACCTTTGATCGTGCCTTTACGCGCATCATACCAAAGTTTTTCTTCTTTTTCTTTTCATTGTTTGTCTTTGAACAATGAATATTCTTTCGTTTGTCTCTGTAACCATATTTCTCACGATCCTCACGACCTCGCATCACCGTTTCCAGACGCGATGCCTTGTCCGTTCGTCGTTTCTTATAAATCATTTCAATGTCATCCAATTTGACATATTCCGTTTGTTCTGATTCAAGCGGCCGTTTGCGTGCATTTGACACGTGCTTTTTGATAATTTGTGCATCGATACGTTTGAAGTCTTCGTCCGTGAAAATGCGAGTCAATGCTATTTCTTGGGCGGCTTGTTTTTCGTCTAGTACTTTTACCGATTTTTCTGTGGATCCATTTTCAACAGCCGTTCCATTTGAAGTGGCCTTTGATTTCTTCTGGACCTTCGGCGATTTTTTTGTTGGCTTTTCACTGGCATGATTTGCTTCAGTTTCAGACTCGGCATCACTCTCTTCGTCTTCAACTTCATCTTCTACGTCGCTTTCTTCCTCGCCGCTTTCGTCTGCTTCATCGTCGACTTCTTCGTCTTCTACATCACTGCCCGCTTCTTCATTATCACCGGACTCATCATCGCTGTTGCTGTCGCTGTCGGTGTTTATGTTTATCTCATCACCACTTTCGTTGACATCGACCCAACTATCCGAATCTGAGTCGTCATCATCTTTAACCGATACCGATTTGGCCGACTTCAACAGTGCTTCAGCACCTAAAAACAAACAATAACAACACCATAGTAAATCGATTTAAACAAAAATAAAAATGTTTTACGTACCAGGTATATTATCAAAAGCGGCTACGGCTCCATACTGTTTCGGTTTCATTTCGGCCTGTGCTTCTGATGTACGTCCACGATCTTTTTTGTGAAGCAATGCTGGAATTTGTTCACGATAAAGTGTAATCAGTGATCGAGCGGCCATCATTACACTCTTTTCTTTGTATGCTTTGTACAACACCAAATCTCGTAATAAATCTTCGCCCATTGCCAACGGGCAACGACTACAAATCGCTCGTACGGCATTCAAACCAATGGCCATGACATCGGTGGAATTTCGTTCGGTGATGAAATTATTGGCAATTGTTTTTAAAATCGGTTCAATCACGTCGCCGGGCACCAGTTCATGTGATGCTTGTGCGGCAAACTGTAAAACACGTGTGACTTGACGTTGATGTGGTTGCAAAAAACGTGTTACATATGGATAAAATGAGAATAAAAAGAGCTCATGAATACCAATCAATCGTGATATCACATCCAAATGCATCAATTTCACTTCGAAGCGTTCGTTTTGACTTTGCAATTGTTTAAACAAATTCTCGGCCATCCCTTGTGGATTGTGAATCAAATGTACGGCAGAAAAATTAAACGATGCCACTGCTGTTTTCTTCTTCTTTACTTTTGTCACTTGCTTCTTGATATTAGCCAATTGCTTTTGACGCTTTTTTGTCTTTTTATTGACACGATTCGCCAGTATGGCACCTTTCAAATCCGGCTCATTGTCACTGTCCGAATCGTCGGAATTCTTTTCATCCGGATCACTGCCCAAAAAGAATTTCAACGAAGCAACCATGACTTTTGTTATCTTTGAAAAGCATCCAACATTTGCGATAACATTCACCGTTTTTGTATCGTTCCAAATGTTCTTTTTGTACAATTCAATCATGATGTCAATGGACATTTTGGCCGCTTTTGGATTTGAATCTTTCAACATTGTGTACATGAAATTCTGTAGTGTGGAATTCAGTTTCATGTCTTTGTGTTTGGCGTTCATGTTTTTGATGTCAGTGATAATGTGATTTTCTAAAAATGAACGCAACGATTTATCGGGACATCGCAACAATTGAAAGAATAACTCAAGCAAATCCAAGGCTGGGATCAAATTTTTGTTACGTAGCAAAATCAATGCACGACAAAAACTGTTTCGCATGTTTTGGTCGAGAGTTGTCGATTGGGTTTTCAGCAAATCGACCAGTTGCTGGGGAAATGTGATCAATTCTTCGACGTAGCATTGTGCCACCTAAAACAAGAAGTTTGGTTATGTTTACATTGTGCAATTGTCTTTGATTTAAATCGGATATTTTTATGTGTTTTGTAAGCATACCTGAGCGATAAACATCACCAATTCATCTAAACTTTTATTCTCCTGTCCTGGATTCAGGCGAAATACCTCCAATAAACTCAAATAGTGATTGTATTGTTGCATAAACTCTTCTCTGTACGAAGTTGGATCTCGTTTTATCAAATTTTGCAACTGTGGCAAATTATCCGGTAGTTGATTGTTGTGCCGGACCATTTTGAAACCTTTTTGTGGATTTTTATTCACCAAAAATTCGAAGAAAACACGTGCAATTTACACGTGAATTGATTTTGTTTTCGTTTATTTTTGTGGAATGGTAGAAAAACACATGGGTTCAATGTGACAGCTGTCACATAAAAGAACGTAATTTTTACCGTAATTTTGTTGGGTTGGCATCACTGTCCATTTACCTTATAGTTTGACATTTCACGCAAACAAAACAATGCTAATCTATTAACATGCAGAATATTTATTTGTATACAAAAAAAAAATGAATGAAATGTGTGTTTTAAAATAAAATGTTCATAATCTCTTTTTTGGCCCGTTTCTTATCTTCTGGTGTCATTTTTTTCAGCGTCGCAACTACGAGTTCACCGAATATGATATCTTCGCACCTTTCTGTTGTATCTAAATTCGAACCAAACTTTTTGCTCACCGTCAACATGTCTTTGTTATCAGTGTTTATCGGTTTCTTATTCGCGGTGTTCAACAGCGTCTTATTTTCGGAGGTATTCATTGGTATCTTATAACTTTTAATGGGCTCGTCTGGGATTATGCCGGTATTTAAAATGCGTGATGGTGTAGGTGATTGAATGAACAATAATTTCGGCACTGATATTGAATCAGCCGTTACGGTTTCATTGATATCACAGCTATCTAACATTTCTTGGGTAACACAAAACGACTCAATTCTTGGTCGCTTCAAATCATCGAAATTCATAGTCTGTGCATCATTCAAATTGATCGCAAAAAATTCAAGATACTTGGCCAATTTGTGCAACGGAATATTGTCATTATGAAAATGATTGTAAAGGATTATTTTCTTATGTTCGTTTCGAATTGTCTTCCAACGCCTTTTCAACCATGATTCTGAAAATAAACACAATTAAACTCTTTTCAAATTGAACAGAGCACAATTTATTCGTATTTGAACTGAATAAAAGAAGTAAATCTTACTTTGAATGCCCATAATCTTCTGTATCTCGTCCCATAATTCTTCATCCAAAGCGGAATATGCATCTTTATAGTACAGTGATGGCCGTTCCTTTACATGATTTATTAATAAAATATTCAGTGTATCGTCAATTTCTAAATCGTTTTGAAAATCCTCCATCGTATCATTAGAATATTTCTCACACTTTATCCGCTTCGGTGTTTCCACACAAACAACATACTGAGCACTCTTCGTCAGCTGAGTTTTGACAGTTGTACACAAACATGAAGAAAAGGCGCGTACATTGTGTGACGACATATTATTTTCGACGTAGTTGTGTGAATATACAAAACAATAGAACAAAACATCAACACTTTGACAGTTTGGCATTGAACCAAAAAATGAACATAATCGTTTCGAATGTGAAGATGAGCCCACAGTCTTAATAGTTTCAGTCGTGCGGTTGGTTGGAAACTCATATTTTCCGCGTTCTTTAATTTTCGTTTTTGAGTGAAAACTTTTATCAACTCGGAAATGTAATATTTCGCTGTGTGTGGGTGACTTTATCAAATTAAGCAACTGCCACTGTTAGTGATACTGAAATAAGAAGTTAAAAAATTGATATACAATAAATATGTCGATAACAGCGAAACAAGTGTGCCTAATTACGGCATTAATTGCTCTTATCATTTACTTTTACGGAATTCTTGTGACGATTACATCAGTTGAGAAAAATGAATGCAAAATGACGTATATGTTCGAATATCCGCAATTTGTGGTAAGTGACTGAAAATTTGATTTTTCGTTGACTTCTCTGATTTATCCGGATTTATCAACAATGTTTGGAAATTAGATTTTTTGTGCCAAGCATCGAATATTTTTCTATTTGATTACGCTCATTTGGATTATTTTTTGTTTGTTTGATCAAATGGACTTTGAGATTATGTTCTGAACAGAAAAATATGTATCGATATTATTAACTCAATTCGTCGTCAATTTTATGTCATTTCAAAACATGGCAATATTCCAAAATGATGTTCAATTTTTCTCTAATTTCAAAGAAATGTCTAATAGCAGAAAATATTGTCGCATCAATAGTGATGCGATTTCGTTTTTAAATATTACTTCAAATTCAGTTCGGAATCATTGATTTGTCTCTCTGTTTGTTCAATGGCAAGGCATACTTGCGTGCTATATTCAACCAATGTCCATTAACTTAAATTTGACCGATTTGGACGATTCTTCATCGTTGACCAAGATAACAAACACTTGCTCCAAAAAAAGGACATGGATCGATATTTTAAAATTGATGGGGACATTTCGTTTGAAACATAAAATGAGTTTCTCTGTGCTTGAGACTCAAAAAGCATGTCTGTTGCCGTCCAATTAAAATTTCATATTTTTTTGGGTCTCGAACCATTTCAATAGCACATTTTTCTATCGAAGAAAATGTTCGTTTTCCATTTGTCGAGAAACAATGACAAAAGTACACAGAGTGATGAGGACGAACTATTAATTCTTTCATCATTAATTCATTGGTGAGAATAGGCACACATGTTGATTATAGGTTTTGATGTGAGTGTACGCTTTGTGTGATGGATAAATGTTGGTCATTAAATATTCAAATAGTAAAATTACAAACTACGATTTGATGTATTATGAGGATTTTAACCAAAACAAATAACAATTTATGGAGATTAATCGCGCACCAATAAACATATACCGTACATCATTCATACGACACAATTCGAATAATCAAATAACTGTAAAATATATATCATTTCTCTCCCATTTAACAGAAAATTCATTTTCGTGAAAACGAAAAATTTCCGAAATACAATTTATTCGCCTATTCGGAGGGACGATTGACGGAAGCTGCGAGAAATATGCAATTCAATGGAGCGCCCGTGATTTTCGTGCCCGGCAATGCGGGCTCGTACAAACAGGCCCGTTCATTTGCATCGGTAGCGTTACGTAAAGGCATCGAACAAAATTGGCTCAAACATCTGGACTATTTTACAGGTAATTTCCCATTGATTCACAGAGTTTATTGGTTTAGAAGCCTTGAACTATTTTCGAAAGTGAAAATATTGTTGAACCATTCGAAAATTACATTATCGAATGATTTAACCCTATTGTCTGTAGTTGACTACGACGAGGAATATTCAGCATTGTTTGGAGGTGTTTTGGACGATCAGAGCATATATTTGGAATTGTGTATAAAAGCTGTTTTGAATTTGTACAAGGATTTACCTAATCCACCGACGAGTGTATCGATTGTGGCCCATTCAATGGTAATTTAACAAACGCAAATATTGATTTTTCGCATTGAAATTCAATGTTATTTCATTTATAATTCGTTTAAGGGTGGAAAAGTCGCACAAAGCGTGTTAATGAATCGTGAAACGGCGAAACTCGTGAATACAGTGATTGCAATTGCTTCGCCAATCGATAAGCCCGTGGTTAATATTGACTTCTATATGGAGGCATTTTATCGTAAATCAAACAAAATTTGGCTTGACCATCGAGCACCAAATCCAAATGCAATCAACAATTTAACCAGCACCTGTTGCAATGCCAGCAATTTCATTGAATTCGATTCAAGTACAATTGAATCGAGCGAAATCAGTGCGAATCAATCAAAGCGATATTTTCTCAATGATATATTATTCATAACGGTTGGCGGTGGAAGTCGAGATATTTTAGTACCATCAGGATTGACCACTTCACAATTCAGCGACATCCATGTGATGTCAAGTTGCATGCCTGGGGTGTGGTTGACCACCGATCATTTGGCGAGCGTTTGGTGTCTTCAACAAGTGTTGGTCATTAATCGATTTTTATACAGTATCATTTTACCGGTTTCACATCGACATCGCACGCACGACAATGTTTTCGTTAGCGACAAATCCATTCGACTCTCTAATGCAAAGCATTATCTCACGGTGAGTTATTATTTATATTGTTTTTCATTTACAAATTGATTTTGATCCATTTTTATTTCAATATCTTAATTATGGCTTTGATTTATCGAAAATTAAAATGTCATTATACGAAAATCAATCATGTCTCAATTTTCTTTTCACACAGCAAGAAACAATTCGGCCGAAAAACAAGCACGATGTAAATCTAATCAAAAATATCGATCAAATTGGCGAATGGGTCGAGGATAATCGAAGGGTTTTCTTTCAACAATTTCAAAGTGGATTGAATCAAACATATATTCAAATGATTCCATTAAATCGCTTTGAACACTATCAGGTTGAGCCGTTTACTCCAAATTATTTATTGATAACCACTTCATTATTAACGAATATATTTCTTTTGTTTTTCAATAGATTCTAAATGTGGAAGCAATCAATGTCGACATTGATGATTGGGTCTTTGGTTGTAGTGCCGTTGAAATTCATGAACATCAACGATATTGGTGAGATTTTTTTTGCTTTGCAAACATTGGTTGTGTATAAATTGGAACCAATTGGGACCCTTCAAAAATCTGTCCATCCGAAACTTTCAGACTTTTGTGTAAATTCTTTTCAAGATGATAAATGAAAAAATCGATCTGGAGCACACGAATCCAAGAATTTATCATTTTTGTTCTTTTTTCTTTTATTTTAATTTTAGTTCGATTGGACACTCGCTAACCCATTATGTCAAGAAACTTCCATCAAAGCGTCACAGTCGCCGAGTTTTAAAACTTGATTTACATAAAATTCAGGACGATCATCCGGAGTGGACGCATATAATTTTGACTTTGTTGCCAACCAAAGAGCCGCTTCAAGTAATAAATTATGAATTCACCGAACAACAATTCTTTTTTTAACGAAATGTTTGCTTTCTCTATAGATTAACGTTGACATTCATGCGGTTGCTGAACGACAGCTTACATATGAAATGCCATCTTGGTATTCATATCAAACGCATCAAATCACCGATCGAACAATGTTGGGTGCGGTTGGTTATCGAATCAACTTCCCTGGATTAGATGAATCGTATCAGTCCGTTCAGTTGCACATTCAAGCGCATTGTCAAAAGCCAAAATATCATATTGTGGCTAAAGTATGTGTACCGTGGACAAGAGGTTTTGAGCGCTATCATTACTTCACGTGAGTGTGGAACAAAATGTTTCACATAAACTCGACAAAAAAATGACATTTTATTATCATTACAGAGAAGAATTGCAGACACCATTCTATGTCCATACGCCAATAACAAGACCTGCTGGATACAATACAACACTATTTCCGCTTTCAGTTGATTTACACTTGGATCCAAATTGTTACTATACAATTTCGGCAACGAATTCGTTCGGTCAGACAGCGTCGAGAATTTTCTTAGAGTTTTCTCACTGGTTACCTGCGCATATTGTGGCAATATTGCTGTTGGCTTTTAAATATCAAATCAAAATCACACCCGATAAGGAAATTTTCAAATGTTCATCGTTGAATTCGGCTATGTTGGCTGGTCAAACATTTTTCATTATCACAGCATCTCGTTTAGCCGTTCACGTAATTAAATGGAGTAAAACACTACCCGATCCCGATCAATTCAAACATTCAGTCGTTATATCGGTTATAATTCATGGCGCTGCATTGGCTACATTGAACCTCATAACGTATGGCTTATGGGTTTCGATTGCACTTTGTGGAAATGTGGCCCATCAATTTCTCTTCAAATTAACACAATGGCCAATTTCATCGGGCTTGGTGTTGCCGGCGATACAAAAGTTTCCAATCACCGTTGGTTTTGTACTTGTATCAATGGCATGTGGTTCATGCGGTGGTTTGGCTTTAATTTGTGCCGTCCTTATGTATTTTATTATTCTATCGAAAATGTACGAAGATTATTTAGAGGAATTTGTTTTCAAAACGGCCGCTCTCATAACGGAAAAATTATTTGGCAAAAAACTCACCACCGAACCAAACACTCAAAATAATGTTAATATTACAACGCCAGCATTGACTGGACAGGAAACTGCTCAAGAGAAACAATTGAATGACAAAAGCAATAAAAATGACAAAAACACAGCCACCAAGGAAGAAAGTACAAGTGAAAACGATGCAAAGAAGAGTCATGAGAATGAAAGTGAATCGAAAAAGGTTCAAAACGACGAAACAAAAGATAAGAAAAAATTGAAAAAACAAAAAGGTAAAAAGGTCGAATTTGTGAAGACAAGTGATGATGACAAAACAAAAACACAATCAAGTGATGAACCATCAACATCGACAGAACCACTGTTGCCAAAGTCAAAGTCCGACTTAGACATTAAAGAGGGAGCCGTAGTTGCGTCTAGTTCACAAGAAAGTTTCGAAGTTTTATACAATCAATTAGATCCAAGCGATGTAGCACTGTTCAGCCGGCAAAATGAACCGGAAGAATTAACGGAGGAAGAACGAAAAGAAATGGAAAAATCTGAAGAAGGTAAGCCTTAGCATTTCTTTTCCATTTTGAATAGAAAAAACCTAAATTTGAATGTCAATTGATGTTTAGAACTGGAAAAATTGATCTCACAAATGGTCGAGCGGCAAAAAGTCGAAGAAGACAAACGAAATAAAGAAATGAAAATCGCCCGTGCCGAATATGATGATGTACCAGATGGCCTGAGTGCGATTAATTTTCACATGACGCTGTTTTTACTTTTATGTGTGTTGGCATTACTGAATATACCAAGTGTACTTGTTTGGGCTCGTAATTATAAATACGGTGAAAAAATTCTACAACATGATCCATCATATTTTCCTGCAATTGCATCGATTGCATCGCTGTCGGTCATTTGGCAATTACCAACACCGAGAAATGTGTAAGTGGATCGTAAAAGTCACAAATTGCACGATTTTACATCTATTTTTTATTAAATTACAATTTTTTTCGCAACAGCCATGGCTACGAACCGATGTCTAGCTTATGCTACGTAATGGCAATCATTGCAGTGCTCTATTGTCAGGATTCATTGTATCGTTTAAACGCCATCATTTCATCGATGTTTATCATAATTGCACTTCAACAATTATTCATGCCAAAATTGCTGGTGAAAAACGAACCAAAAGACGAAAATGTTATCGATGTGGACTTATTGGAACGGGTTCGTCGCTTGCGTGAAGACATGTCCACATCGGAACTAAAAGCACCACCACTCAATAAAGAACCAAGCAGCCTGCCTGCCGGCCAGTAAGCTTAAATCGTTTATGCGGAGCTGTTCGGAAACTTCAAATAGTCAAACTATATCAAGACAAGTATTAATCAGTGATTTAGTTAAATCTTTCATGGCAGCGTCAAACATTAGCTACTTTTTTTTAAATACACATTTTTTTTTATTGATGTCGTAAAAATTTAATTTATTTACCATAGATGGTAATACAATGAATTCGATATCTTATAGTCATGACAAATTTTTGGATAATATATATATTACTAACTAAGATATTTATGTATTTGCACCAAAATTTGAAAGAATGGATGAATGGAATTTTGTGAAAATGTTGAACAAACCATTATTTTATTCAGACTTGTTTCTTCTTCTTTAAATTAATCGTAATTAGTTACATGACCATTTGATTTAAGTATTCTTATTTGTTGCCATTTGAATTTTGAAGGAATTTCTATTAAAGATAGTATGAGTGCCTTAAGAAATTCAAAAATTGATATTACAAATTAAGTGAAATCGATCAAAATTCATTTAATCAGGAATAATTTTTCTTTGTTTTTGTAATTGCGTCGTATGCTAGGAAATGATGAGATAATACTAGAGATAAATATCATGTGTACACTGTACAGATGTGAAATGTCTTTAAAGATATTTTTGTGGTATTGAAAATATCGTGAAAAATTCCTGATCCAAATTTTATCTTAAAGTTATTGATGCCAACTTCAGATTCTTCTTGTTTTGGCCACATTTTGTTTAATACTTAGAACAAAAGTTGGTTTTAATTTAAATTTTTGGAGAAATACACAGATTAATTAGTTGCAAAATGATTGTCAATATATACTTAAGAAAATCCTTAAACAAATACATAATAAATTTAGTAAAATTACACTAAAAATTGCATGTAAATGTGTACAATGTTGTAATAAATGTTACAAATTAAAAAAAAAATCAGTATGGTTTATCCTTATGGTGTGTTGTTTTGGTCCTACGAATTTTTCGTATTTTGCATTCGCAGTTCGATGGGTATGTGTAATCAAATGCTTCAGGTTGTCCGTTTTCGTCGAGTCCAAGCAATCTGGCTTGTGTATACTCTTGAGCACAATAATGATCGGCATATGTACATGAGCAGTTTTTTTTCGGTTCGTTTTGGCATAATTCAATGTATAACGGTTGCTCATATCTCGGTGTATTCACTACAAAATGCCATTTTCTTCGGTTGATCTCCACCATTTGTGGACGAACGACACGTCTGGCACTGTTGCACATCTCATCCTGTATATTGAAGTTCATTCGCCTGCCGAGCGAAAGAAAGTAATTTTTGAGTGTGTCATTTTGTTCCAGCATTCGATGAACATAATTGGTGAGATGTGCTTGATTGGTGACATTTTCGCAGAAATGCATGCTCGTATTTATACATGGAACATTTCGGGCATCGATATGAAAATCAAGTTGTGTCTCTTTCATACTATCTTCATAATCGAATTCGTTCGAATTTTCGCCACTCTGATCTGGAAATTCGGCTGGCACCCAACTTGCACCAAATATACAATTAACGGACAATAGTAATACCGTCAGTCGAACGAACATTATGGTTTTCGTGGAACATACAACGGTTCGCTTGTTTGTTTGTACTATTTTTTGAAGTCTCTCACTATTTTGGGATCGATGCACTTGTTTGCCGGCTTTTGTGATAACACACATATGGCAATATAAAAAGAATTTTAAATTATTGTTTTTTTTTTTTCACGAAAACATTTGCAATTTATTTTTTCGATTTGCCCTTTACGATCTAACAAACAATATATATTTTTTTCGACACAAAGCTTATTTCTTTCGATCTTAAATGAAATTAACCGATTTCGAGCGACACTTTTACTTTTTTGTTATTTCGTCCATTTGGCATGAACTTTGTAACAATACTAAAGTCATCAACATAATTGACAAACAACTGTCAAAATATGTCAATGTCTGATGTCAATTGATTTTTAGGTTATGTTTATTTTGCTATGGTCACATTATTCGTATTTCAATAAGATTTTATTTGGAATTTTGAGTTTTTTAATTTTTTTTCTTCATTTTTGCGTGCCAGTTTAAGAAAATGTTTACGCTGTGGAGAAAATTGGATTTGACCAAAACTATTCCACCGTTGGCCAATTGTTCACCAAATAGTTTGAGAAATTTTAACCAGATTAAAGTGGTTACCAATAATGGTATGTATGTGTATGATGAAATGTTATACATTCTTTATGAAATTGTTCCATTGTGACTAGTTTTTATTTCTTCTTTTGCCACATAATAAATAAATTCGGCGAAACTGTTGTTCCTTTACTTTTAATGCGTCATTTTTGCTTATTAAGCTATATTTGTATGTGAATTTTATTTCAGATTCAGTCGCGGTGACAAAAGAGCCGGCAGATGCTCTTGAAACAACATTCAAGTCGGCAACACATCCAATGCAAGTATTGTCTACGCTACCATCGAGCCCATCCGAATTTCGTACAATGTCAGGCGAAACCGTTTTTCGTGCACTACAAACAATTGCCGTGCTGCAGCGAACGAACAAAGACACAGTAAAATGTGATTTCATTACGTCACATCCAAGATTTGAGCAACTATGCCGACGCCTAAAACGTTGTAGTACAATGTTTACACCCGACGAATTAGTTAAATCCTTTCGATATCTGTGCTCATTGGACGTGCCAACCAACAGTGAAATTTCATTGATTCTCTTGAATTTGATACGGCATGAAATCAATCACATATCGGTCGATATGATTATTTATTTGGATTATATATTAAGTCAAACGGAATGCCGTTCCGAATTACAAAGAGCAATACAAACAGCACTGCCCATCGTGTTGGACCTACAAATACCCCAACAAATCGACAAACACAGTACTGTAAAGGAATTGGTCAGCATTTTAAATTATTTAGCCAGCCACAAGCAAATGAACCAAAACTATCATAAAATGACCGATATTTGTAAATTACTTGTTGATAAAAGTGAAGAGATCACACCAGACGATGCCATCAATATAATTTATCATTTGTGTGCAATTGACCAGTTTCATTTGACGAATTGCATTAAATTGATGGCAACCAGCATACGACGCATTATGGATCAGATCACAGACATTGACATAAATAATCTACAAAAATTGCTGAATCGCATGGTGGCTGCAACAGCCAATCACTTTTCACCGTTTCAATTTCATATGCATAGTCTATTAAAAATGCTCACCGAACGCATTTCACAAGAAGACCTGGGCTTGCCGGCAGCTTTGGCTCTACAGAGAACCATTAAAAATATTGTAAGCTATTTGTTCATCGACTTTTTTTGGATGAACCTAATAAATTCAATTTTCTCCAACTTTTTTCCTAGAGTTTCCAAAGTGTCCCATTATTGAAATATATTGGTGATAAATTGACATCAAATGTGGCTAGTTGTCGAACAATGAATTCATTTGATGTATTTACAATCGTTCAGGCCTTTTCCAACAATTGTTACATCCCCAAAGAACCTGATAGCAATGGCAATGTTTGGTCCGATCAAATATTGCCGGAGATTTTGGCAAATAAACATTTAGCTCAGATTGAGGCCAACAATGCTACTTGGATGCAATTCACACTGCAACTGATGATACTTGGCCATTTCAACAAAGAATTGATTTCACGTGTTCTAAGTGAATCGTATTTGCAAGCGTACCTAAATCGAAAGGATCTCTCCACGTTGGACTTGAACAAAATTCTAATTTTGTATCAAACAGTATCGATGCAAAAAGACATCGAGCTAACTGGTGTTGATACGAAAACAATATCCAGCATTTGCAAAACATACGTCGACAAAATACCACCGTGTAAAATACAATCGGATCTAATCGATCATTTTGGAGATGAAATTGTCTTGACAAATGTTCGAACAAAGCATATGCATATAATCAATACATTATTGAAAGTAAACAGAGAAACCGGACAAGTGGGACACTTTGCCAACGAAATTAGGCGTGATATAGACGGGTTTATAGCATTGGAAGACGTGCCATGCAATGACAACGAAATGATGTAAGTTTTACCATATTTTCACCGATAAAAATAAAGATTCATTCAAAATTCATTCAATATACAATGATTTGCTTCAATTTTATCTTGCAACAGATTTTGCATCGATTCACTGAAACGTCATCATCTATTTTCAAATATGACGGCGAGAAAATTTTTAATTGGCATTCAAAACATCAATGAAGAATCGAAGTTGGGCGCGTTTCGATTACGATCAAAACAACTCGAAGAGTTGGGCATTGAAGTATGCGAAATCAACTATCGTCGATATGAAGCACTGAGAATGTCACATAAAGCCGCTTATATTGTAGAAAACATTAAAAACCATGCGATAAAACGAAACCACAACATGGAGTAAAGATTGAATTAATTTAAGTGAAAAAAGATTTGATTGAGATAAACATATGGAAATAAAAATTATGAATATATATTTGTTGACTGAATTTGAACTATAGTTTTATTGTTATGCATACATGTTAGAAGTTTTATGACCCGTTTTATGTTTTTCTAAGCTAAAAACGGAATAAAATAAAATAAAAACGAATTTTATGTTGAAAATCATAAAAAATGTGCTTTAATATCGTCATATTGGCCTTAACATTGGTAATACATTGATCGTACATTTATGTTAAAAAGTATTTATAAAAATTCTATAAAATGAGTTCAATTAAGACACCCTTCCCCACCCCTTTGCCATTTTAGACTGGATAAAAATGAAAATTTCAAGATTTTAAGTGAAAAATTGGTCTTTGTTGTACCTAAACAATTCACTTATTTGTGAAACCACCCCTCCCCCTGAAATCTCTAAGTTTGTACATATATATAAATCTATTGCTTTATATATACTTATGGTCGTCTGTTGACCAAAGATCTTACAAAAAACTTGAGATTTTTAATACAATAAACAAGAACTACCTAACCATAAGATCTATACATCTTTCAGACCTGTAATTGTATTTGGTCATTCGTTCTGTATATTTTAGCGGCCATTCCATGAAAATAATTGGATGCAGTTTTTGCATTATGGTAAATAAGTTTCTCTGCTGTTTCTGCGCAAAGCGAAAACAATCCATTATGTGAATCAATCGTACTTGCTGACGGAAAATATGTGTTTTTTAATCGTTCAATTAATATTTTTCGCATTTCGGGTTTGATTGAATCGCGCCAAGACCCATTTACTATTTGTCTTGGATTCCGTGTAGGTGACAGAAAAGAAACAGACGATGTAGACGACGTAGTCGATGCAGACGATGTACCTGGTTCAGTGGTTTGAATGTTGTTCGGATTGATGTTGACTGGAGAATGTATCACTGTTCGTCGTTTGCTTGGTTTTGCGGTGCTGTCATCAATGGACACAGCCGTTTCATCAATCACTTCATTCGAGGGTCCCGACATCTTTACAAATTGTGTTTCCAATTTCCTTTTGACATCTTTGTTTGGCATCAATAGGTCATTGATTGATCGATAATTTGTTTTTGGAACACTCCCTCCAATCGCTAGATTTGGATGATTTTGCTGAGACTCTCTCTTTTTTTCGGTCTGAATTAATCGATTTTGTGATTGGATGTTGGTATTTTTCATCTGGATAAGAGTGAAAAAATTAATTTATCCATCAAACTATATAATGTGTAAATAGATAAAAATATTATAACGCCATAAAGTAGCGATTTATCAAATTAATGTGATTTTAAAATCTAGATTTGTGCATCAATTACCTGTAGTGACTGTTGCATTTGTATTCCTGCACTGCACGTCGGCGTTTGAACATATGATCTATTTTCTTGTAAAGTTGAACTGTTTGCGTTGCTATTGCTAGACAAACCGGCATATTGATTGTAAACATTGACATTGCTCTAAGAAACATTCCAATTTTTATTTAGATCAATATAAAAAAAATCGACTTTTTGTATAAATTACCTTTTGCATTTGTGCCATTTGATATCCAGCGTTGCTGGTCGTGGGATTCATTGAACTTCCCATTGTATAACACTGTCTTCCTGATGATTGACAGCCAGCAGCGTTTGCCATATATTGCACATTTAATTTTGCCGACATAGACATAAAACTATTCATACGAAAGAAAAAAGTGATCAATCACCATCAAACGACTAAAACAAAGACAAAACTGTCGACATACCTTTGAGCAAGCTCCTTCTGTAAATATCTTGGTCTGATAACCTGACACCAAGGAATTCGGCATCCTATCTCCTCACAACGTTTTGCATGTTTATCGTAAATGTTGAGGAGTTGACGGCAAATTCGACATAATCTTATATTCACTTCACAAGTTTCGATGTGATATCTTTTGGTTTTCATAACGGAACACCCATATCGGGCACAAGTATTATCTCTACAAAAATATGAATGAAGAACGGATGCGCTCAATTCAATAAAGTTTAATCTATTCTGTCCAGTTACGCTGTCAAGATATGCGTCATATGCGGTTCTTGGTTTCGGTATCGAGTAGCCTCCGTTTCCATTCTGATTGAATGGCTGAAACATTTTATTTGCGGATAACAACACTGTAAGAAATGTTTTATTTAAAAATCAGTCGAGAAAATCGTTGCAATTGCATATATTGATTGATTAAAAAAAAAAATGAATGCTTTACATACCAATTGATATTAAATACAAAATACAACAACGTTATGACTACCACTTTGTATAGTTCAATCGTCAAGCCAGCTCGATTGATTCTTATTATTTTATTTATAACTATACTTGGTAAATAGTGATTGTTTTTAGAAGGAAATTGTGCTCGGACTTGATTCCTGTTTATTGGTATTGTAAATGACTTGAATTAAACTGGAAATTTGTATGATATGTAATGTTGCAGGAATGCACAATTTTTCGATCAAAATAAACGTGTTCTACAATGGACATTCGTGCAACATGAAATACTGTTTTTTTCTCGCTTCGAGTTGTGCTCGTTCTCTGTGTTAACGTTAACAGTTTCAAAATGGCAATCAACAGATGGCGCTGTTGTACGTCTGCGTATGTACTTGAACTGGCAACACTAAACTGGAATAATATTTAAATTTTTATAGCAATCTCACTGCTATAAAGAAACATTTTCGCAAAAGTATTTTTCTGAATGAAAACATAAAAATAAAATAAAATTATCACAAAACAAATACATTTTGAAAAATGTTCTTAATTTTTTTTAGTTAATGATTAACTTTACCAAAAGTCGATTGTATCTTTCCTTGTATTTTTTTTAACTCGAATTAAAGTACTTACTTTTAGCAATTTTATTCTATTCAATAGTTCTTCTCGTTGCAATTTATTTTGCTAAAAAAGGAATATTTCAATGATTATAGAAGGAATTGTTGGAAATGCCGAAAAGAATACATTCCAATGCATAGGAATCCATAATTTTTAAAATAAATACTGAAAAAATGAAAGAAGTCAAATGAATTTAATTTGAATTTATACTTTTATTGGAACAAAGCTTTGTAAGAAACTTTTTGAAAACATTTCTATAAACTTTTTTTGAAAAATAAAATGTTAATCCCTTTTAAAGTTTTTCATACATACCCGTATAAACGAAAAAAAGAACAGAATTTGGCGATACAATTTGATAAATAGTTTTTCACAGCTTTTTTATTTGATTTCTTTTTTTATTTTAGAGAATTATTACAATTTTAAAAAATGGATTTGAATCGGAGACACAGAATGAAGAAGACGGTAAGCTTTTACTTTCTAGTTTTTTATCGAGATAAAGCTCCGTCAAATTGATATGCTGAATTGATTTGTCAAGTCGTTTAGCTCATCGATTTCCCGTTGCTAAAAAAAAGAAATTCGTTATTCTCCTGCTTATTATGCCGAATATTCAATAATAATTTCTCCACAATTTACCTGTTTGATAAATATCATTTCCAGATTTCGTGGCCTCAAGTCTCCTATATTTTGATTTCCATCAAAAGCAGTACGTGGTATATTGAACGTTAATGCCGTTCGGAGCTTCATGAGTCCAACACGGTGGCGTAATAATTCGGCTCTTTTCAGTGCCTTTTTGATGCTACGAAAAAAAAGATTAAGAAGAATCAGTGGATGTATTCAATATTCATACATAAGAAAAAAAATCATACCGTCGATCAAGCGATTGTTGTTTTCGTTTTTGCTTATTATGTGAACAATATAATGCCAAACACTTGGTGGCGGCACATTTTTTTTGCATGAAGATAGCATAGCCTCAGAAATTTGGTGCACGACAAACATTCATCCTTGTTTTTTCTTATGCAAATCTTGGCATGTTTCACATGACGCTTCACTTTCTCACAACCGGCTTGAGGACATTGTAGATCTACACAGTAGCTTGCATGAATCAAAATCTGGTTGAACCGCTTAAATGATTTTTTGAATAGTTTTTTTGATGGCTCGTCTCGTACATTTTGTTCATGCTCCTACAAAATGAAGAACGGAAAACAACAGTTTCACTCATTATAAATAATAATATTATGATAATTAAAATTATTATTATTATTGCTTTCACAAAATTATTAAAATTCAATGAAAATCGTAAACTTACCATTGACACCTCTGATTGGTCCATTATTTCATAGTTTGGTTCACTTGTCATTTTCAAGGTACTCAAATAGGTATTCACGATAATTTTATGAATTTTTGAAACTGAATTCGAAGTAAAATTTAGTTTAAGTTAAACAATTTTGGATAAAATATTTTTTGGTTGTATCGACAAGTCAACGTGCATATCACAAATGAATTCGAATACCATATTGTTTGTAACGAACGAAGATTTAATGCACCTAATTAGGCTTAATGACCTGGACTTTCATCTTATCTGTGCGCGTCTACATTTAGCACAGGCAACACTTAATACATGTACTTATCCATAATGGTCAAAATGGAATGAGCCAAGTTTTCATCGTTCAGATGTCGAGAATGAGTATACTATTAATATTTTTCATGCCAGCAGATCTTGAGATTCGAATACCATGCATATACAGCATATCATTCAAAGGGAAAATACATTGAAATGTCAAATGTATAAGTTTTACCATTCAAAGCTACATTGTTAGCCACAAATATGCAATTTTGGCTTCGAAGAGGTTGAACCATATACTTGCATTTACCAAAAGAACCTGCACGTTCATCATCATAATGATCGTTAAAGCAGCTCCTCCAGTTTGTAGCCCAACATGTGGGACTGAAATGTCCTTTTTTCGATTTTCCTTCTAAACGTTAAACTTCGATTAAATGTGAAAAAATGAGCACAACAGTTTTTAAAGTGCATTAAGAGCCAACGAATTTATTTGTGCATAAAAGCCACCAACAACACGTGCTTCTGTAGATTTTAGCTTAAATTGAATATTGAATTAAAATTATACCATTTCAAATATATTGAAACTTCTTCCAGTCCAAGAAATTGCTTAAAATCTATATTTTTTAATTACCAAGAAAAAACTCTCTTTCTGGATAAATGATCATATCAAGTAACATCCAAATCCGAGATGGATTGGGTTCTCTTGCTTTTCGATAAATCACTTGTTCGGATATAAATACAAAAATCGCCGACACAAGGGGCATACCACACACTAAAAAATATCCATAAAAGTGATTCAAATTTACGTCATTGCTTTGCATTTTAGAGTTTTTGTAAGACAATCGAGTTTGCTCATCCGAATGCCATCGCTCAATCAGCCCAGCAGCACTTGCCATCTGAATAAATTGATTCAATTCACTCAAGAGTGGAAAACTCTTAGTGATCAAAAACTTTGTGGCAAAACCATAAATCGTCTGTGAGCTATCAAAACAGTAAACATTTGAATCCAAACTTGGGTGACTATGTAGTGAAATTGCTACTGCCAATTTTGGATTTTTATCAAGCTGACCCAAGCATCCATCCAAGTCATTGCAAACGCTAAAATTGTCTAGCACCTTCGATGTATATGTCTAGAAATCATACAATGGTTTAATAATATAAGAATTTGTATTCGTTTTATTTACCTCATTTTGCCTGAGAAGCTGCTCCATTGCAAACTGGTCACCAGTCAATTCAAATGCTTCATCAATGATATTTTGTGTGGTTTGGATTTGGTTTTCAAAGAGTGGATGTGTTAAAATATAAAACAAATATGAAATACAAGTAGTTGATGATATAATACATCCAAAACAACCAATAGCGTACATTATACGCAATGAAAACAATTTTGCATTCAAGTTAATATGAACAGAAAGCATAGTAGCATATATGTCGGTACAAATTTTATACCAACTTTCTTTCAGGACAGGGTCGAATTGTTCCATGAAATAGACTGCAACCGCGAATATAATAAATGTCATATATAGACCCACGAAGACCATGGGATCACGACATACATAGAACACACTTTTCCAATTTTGAACTGGTTGTTTCTTCTGTACACACCACGTCAATTTATCATAAAAATAAGCACGCGAAGCAATAAAGTGTTCTTTTGTCAGTGTGCTTTCATCCAATCCACCTATAAATATATCAGCTTGCCTACTTGAAAATATTAGTCAAACATTGAGAATCTGTTCCTATTCAATTAAAATCTTACGTCAAATGAACTTGTGCCGCAAATCCGTTGAAATTCTTCTCATTCGCAAAGATGTAGTTCAAAGGGGTTTTCACAACCAGATAATCAATTTGAAGGTTGAATTTCCGAGCAAAATTCTCGATAATTTTTATATCCATCCCTATTGGATTTCCATTTTGATCGAACTCAACAAATGATTTTTGCACGGAGAATACAACTTTGATTTTCTTTTGTAATTCAGTTTCTGGAGGTATTGTGTCAGAAGATGAAACTGATTGAACCAAAATACTTAACAAAAGAAGTGAGAACAATGCCATTTTTCTGTATGCGTCTGTTCAGGGCAGCAACTAGTTAGAAACTACTTGATATGGCATCTATTTCGTTGTAAAAATATTTTAAAGCCCCCAATCGATTTTTCAGGATCATATCTAACATGCAAGTCATATTTAACGCAATTTTGTTTTATTGATTTTGAAATGTTCGCTTTCTACCATACTGAATTTTCTCGTTTGTTCCAAACATTCGGGATATCAATCGGCAATAAAATTTACTACAACACCATTGAAATTTAATAAATTTATTTATACATATTCAAAAGCAAGAATAAAAATATTTATTTCTTTATTTTTTTGAATGGAATTTACAAGCAACGCAATTTTTTTTATAAATAAAATCCGATTGAAATAAAAAAAACACTAATAATCAACATATGGACAAACACACTGGAAAGCTTAATTTGATAAAAAAAATAATAATAAAAATTATTAGACTGGGAGGTTAGCTAAATCTTTCCCCCACTTATTCAATTCCGGAATATGACTGTGATCGTCAACGGATGAGCAAATTTTCAATTTCCTTCTAATAAGCATATTTGAACATAGTATCAATTTGCCCCCCTGACTCCCCAACTATCGAAAATGATAAAAATACATTATATAATAAACAGTATTTATCATCAGAATGGCCATGGCGGAAAGACCGATAACGATTTTGTGTGAGAAAATATATGAGCGTATGTAATACTACCACTTTCAATTGTATATGTGCGTTTACCAACTCCTGTTTCGGAACATGCAAAATGGATAAAACCAGAAGCATTACGGATACAAAAAGAATCAAAATAACAAAGCGACAATTTATGAAAATGTCGCAAAAAAATCTGGAAATATTCGAAAAAGGAAAAACATGCGCTTTGATACCGAGCAATACAAATTAATTGAATTGTGTCGCTGCGGTGCGTGAGATATAACGAGCTGGCGGAGAGAATTTCCTTGATGATGTGAACACCAGTCGGTGTGGGGTTGAAGATTCGTGACCTGCCTTATAAGGAAGCGGACAAGGAAACGATGGAATCTGGACTATTTTTAAGAGATTTGGTTGTACCACAGCAATTATTGGATTGTCGATCTGGGCCTGGCGAAGGATTAGAGACAGATTCTTTACATCAGACGAACGTGAAATTCACCTTGATTGAGCAAGTTAAAAAAAATAATTGTACACGAAATATATGATTTTTCGTAATTTTTTTTTAAATATCTTTGAAACCTTGTTTTCAATCCAATAGCTTCGCATCACTATGGCTTGTCCGGTGAGAAAATCCCAATAAAATCCAAAGCTCCACTGAAATA
This sequence comes from Contarinia nasturtii, assembly GCF_009176525.2. Taxonomy (NCBI): domain Eukaryota; kingdom Metazoa; phylum Arthropoda; class Insecta; order Diptera; family Cecidomyiidae; genus Contarinia; species Contarinia nasturtii. Next base: position 1,536,758 of record NW_022198157.1, on the reverse strand, counting down.
AAGAATAAAATATTTCGATCCAAACAAAATACAAACGAAAGAACTTTATAGTTTCAAATACAAACTAAATTTTATTGTGGAATTATTATTCGTTTCGCCCCATTACATATTTATTTTGTTCAATTGTGTTAAAACCTCGAATTTAAAATCAATAATTAAATTAATTATTCGTATGTGCTCATTGAAAAGAAATACTTGAATGAATTATTCAATGCTTAATACATGGCGAGAAGTTGTTGTAAATCACGATTCAAATGAGCATTGGAAAAATCATTTTTAATGTTATCCAAATGATTGTCGAAATCGTACAGATCCTTCATTGCACCGCGTTGAATCAGTAGTTCGACTGCATCCAATGTTTCATTGATTTGGTTTAGTGTAAATGATGTTGACACCCAGTGATTTTCTTTGTTTTGGTAAACATTCAATGATGGTCCATTGTCTTTGCCCCCCAGAATTGTGTTATTGAGAATGATGAATGCAGCGTTCGGATTGTTTTCGGCCACTTTGTCGGCAATTTTGACGCCTGGTGCCTTTTCAATGGTATTGTCTTGAAATAATTCACATGCAGCATAATAGCCAGCGATTTGCAAGTCATTTGCAGCGGCCAATGCTTCGGTTTGGACGAGTGCAATTTCAGCCATCGGACTTAAATGCAAATTCTGATGAAATAATGGCATCACATCAACAATTTCAATGTTATTCGATGTGTCTTTTGAGCTGGCCAACAACAAACCATTTATCGCACAATGTGGATACTTTGCTGCATGCAAAACCATCTTGGAATAGGCTCGTGATGATATTTTATAATTGGTCATCTTGTTACACGGGGCTTCTATCAACGATTCCAAATACGATTATAAAATAGAATACAAAATGTTCAACTCAAAAGCAAAAAATGCTTGACGAAAATGTTGCGAACGAAAGTAATGCAAGTAGATTTCAAGTTAATTGGAACAATTTTATCGTGCTCACTTTTTTTTATTGGATTTTTTTTTCGTTTGACAGTTCTTGACGTGTCAATTTTGACATTTCATGTGCGTTTCAAGCAACTGCTTGAATTGGTCGATTTGAATTTTTTCTAGCACTTTACGACGGTTAACAAATCGTGTAGAGTGTGTCGACTGTTTGAATGTGTAATGCGGTTTGGGCGCGCAAAAATTGTAAACGCATGACGACTGCGTTGCGTTCGCACAAGGTGCACGTATCATTGGCCTTAACATTTGAATAATTTCGAAAGTTGACAAAAAATTTCCTCTTGTTTTAACAATCGATCACGAATAAATGTATGAATGTCATTTCAAATGCATTGAATTGATATGATAATCTAATCGAAATTGTTTTTACAAAAGTTATTATCAAATTCGTTGACGTAGATTTTCTTTTTCATTTGATTGTTGTTTTTTTAAAGATTGAATTATCATCATCTGTTTGGTGTCGATGTGTATGTGAGCGCGCACATATACGACGATGCGACTCAGTCGTCGAATGCAATCGCCATTTTAATTCATATCTTTCTTCGCCGCACACAAGGGCACACAAATACATCCATAGCGAAGTAGGTAAACAAAAATCTGTTGCACTACAATAAACGCACACACATCATTAGTAGTGTCATGAATTTTGTTTTCTCTACTACACATTCGGTTTCGTATTTATTTTGTTTCGTGTGCTGCTGTTGTCAGTTTCAACACATTTTCGTTTTCACAAGAAATCGGCACGCACACACATACACATTCAGTACAGGCCAATGTGTTCACGGCGACACACATAACGAACACAATACACGCGAAGCGGAGAACCAAAACGCACAAGCCTCATTCAAAATATTGCTACAGTCCGACTTAGTCACATAAACGGAACAGTGCTTTAAACAAATAACACAAAAAAAAATCTGTTGGAAACAAAAAAAAAAGATATTTGAAAATTGTTTGAAAAATATTTGTGAAAAAGTGAAAAATTTTGTATTTTATCAACGATTCATAATTTTGGGCGAATTCATTTTGGTAAGTGTCATATCCATTTCCTTTGACAAAATTAAAAATTTTAAATGCGGAATGAAGGTTTAATTGTAAGCGAAAAGCAAGAAAACAAAGCAAAACGGAGGTGACAACGAAAAAAAAAATCGTCGCAATAATTTATAATCGCAAAAAAGCGACTGACATCGCATCAGAAATATCGCCGAATTAAAGCGGTGACATTTTTTGTATCAAAACGACGTATTCAGGAAAAGTACGTTACTTTCAATTCGAATACGAATTCAGTCACAGTATTTCAAACGAATCATGACTTAGTTTATAGGTAGAAGGAAAAACCCCGATCTCAGTTATCGAATAGACAATCCCATTGGTTTAGGAAATTTTTTCAAACATAATTGTACGAATTGAAAATTATACAATAATTTTCGTTTATCGACGATAAAAACAATTACTTTCTTCCGTCATTTCGTGATTTCCGAGTTGATGAGAAATTGCATACGCACACAGAAGTGCATTGTATGATTTCGATCTTGTGATCGATGACTTTCAAGATTTGCAAGCATTGATTGTGAGTGTGTGCAGTGTGCATGCATGGATGAACGCGGCATAATTTTTAATATTGAATCAACTGAATGGGTATATCATTGCGTTAAATGTCCCGGATATGAATATGAAATATATCACACTTGACACAAACGAATGAATAGAAAAAAAGTGCAACATATATTTATTTTTTTGGAAATCGGTGCGATCGCATAATGCGCAACTGACATGCTTATAAATTAAATGACTGTACATAACAATGACATTCACATTCACATTCGATTTTTTTCTCGTTCATGGATTTTGCATATTCGGCTAAAAGCGTGCACACACAATGTTAATTCACAGAAAAATTGGCACTGAACATGATATGGGCTATGTTTCTTTCTCGCTCTTAAATGTTTCGATTGTTTATATACCTGTGTGTATGGATGTATGTTCATGCATGAATTGGAGTCGCTCATTCGACCGCTGTATCGAAGAAAAATGCGATTCATTCAAAATGAGGTCAATAACAATATGCGAGTACAGTTTGAAAAGCCACAAAACAATTTGGACGAAACGAGAAAACGGACGAAGAATTTCATAATTTTGCGTAATGCAATCACGAAATTCGTCAGTCTTCATAGCACACACACACACACGCAGACACACAAACTCAATGTTGTGGCGAGAGTGTACTCATTCTGCAAAGAGAGTGAAAAATGCCAAAAAAAAACAGAGATAGTAAAGAAGAAGAAGAAATTTGGCATAGCATGGCAAGCGTTGGAATTTACGCTAATTCCGCTGAGAACAATGGTGTTAAAGTCAGTCCAAGTCACATATGTATATACAAGTAATTTACATTGCTTTTGACATACTTTTCGGTCTGTGTGTTGTGTGTCAATGTCTTGGTGTTGTTTGGTATGTTTAACGGTTACTCCATAGATTACTCGTATTAAAAATCTACAGCATGTTCGATCGAATAAAGACCGAGAGATAGATAAATTGCCGACTTGATGTTTCGTAATGCAAATCCACATGTATGGTAGATGTATCTAGTATATCCATGCGAGTTGAAAGAGTATGAGAAATGTGATCGAAACAGTTGAACAAATCAACACCAAGAGTGGGGGAAAAGTGAGAGAGATACACAGACACTCACTCAGAGGCTGAAAGGAAAAAAAAGCAAACATCATTTTTACTTTCATTTTTTCGCATTACGCTTTCTGACTGACTCTGTGAATGTAAAACAAGAGGCTCTTACATAAATGCTACTCTAATTTCAGTGTCTAAAACCAACCCGAAAAAAACCCAGACTGGTAGCCACTGGTAAGCGGAAGCAAACACTTGGCTTGCATTCGAATATGATTTTATCGTGTCCAGCATTGAACACCAAATGTTTGTAAACTTTCGAAAATTCAAAAGAAAACGAAAGACACCAAATCAATTCCGTCTCTTTAAGTTTTGTGGGATTTAGGTTAGCTCATATTTCTTCTTATCATTTTAAACACCATATGCATTCCACTCATGTGTACATTCATTAGTTGAGTCGTTAACAAATTGTGATATCGAATTTGTTGTCATTTTACGTAGCAACAAAATCAATTTGAACTTTGAATTATTGGGAAATGTTGTCATTCTAATGTACTCCATTTAAATCATTTAAATTGTGCCGTTGCCAATATGAGTCATTTTTTCCCATTCGGTTAGTTCAACGTAAAATAAGATTCAAATAAACAAATATGGCTACGTTTTGAAGTTTTTAGTTAATTTCTTTCTTTTTTCGGTAATTCTTGTCTTCGCATTCGGTTTCGTTCTTTTTTCGGTGTCTCGAACAGATTGGGAATAGAGTACGTAACACGCACCGATCATCTATATTCTCCCTTCAACGGTGTGTTCGTGTGCTCACACCATTCCAACACATTTTATGTTGTTCATGTCTGCAAAAAAAAGAATATTTTTCGGTATAAATCGAATGCAAGTACAACCGATGGTAAACTCAATTCGGAGCCCATCGATGCGTAGAAACATTGAACTGAAAACAAAGAAGAAAAAAAAAAACCGAATGTACAATGTCATTACTACAACAAAGATAAAATCGAAAAACCGTTGAGTTGAATGTTGAACCATATACAACGTACTAGAAACGAAGTGAAAAAAAGGTGACGACGGCAGCAACGACGACCACAGTAAGTACGAAGAAACTTTGAAAATAGGTCTTCCATTTGTTTTGCCTACTAAGTGAGAATTTCTTCGACGAGTAAAAATTTGTGCCATAGCACACATAAACCGATAAGCATGCATCGCATTCCATGTGTGTTGCTATGTCCCATTCGCACTGTTACCGTAAAATCGAGAACAACACACACCGTCATCAATATATACATGTATTGCTCTGCACTATGTACTTTAATGATATAGCGGCAAAAGTGTACTACGTGCATTTTCAATCGTATGCACTCTCTGTTCTGCTTCTATGTAGTAACGCAAGCGCGCGTACGTTGTCGATCATTGTATGCGTGTGCACGCGTGTGAGTGAATGAGAATCGTATTTTGTTCGTAGTTTTATTGACTCGGTTGTGTTATTTGATTTTTTTTTTCAACTGCAATGACAACAACATGCCGACCGAACCGATCGTATTGTTGTTCCCTTTCGGTTTCTGTTTACAACCAATACTTATACAATCACATATGGTAGTCGAGTGCATGCTGCACACTCACACCCAGATGAATTTCTTTGAACGAGAATCACATTGAATCAATTTTTTTGGTGTGCGCACCGCATTGTGTTTTGTGTACACACGCTTAAAATACACGATGCACAGCCGAACTAGTAAACAACATATGCACTTTTCGTTCGTTTGATGTACGAAAAGCGAAAAAAAAAATACGAAGCAATACATGAACAATAAATTCAAACCTGAATCGTTGAATTCTTCCGCTTTGAATGCATTTTGTGTGATGTTTGATAGATTTTATATCGATGAATTTCGATAATGGCCTCATACTCATCTATTTTGCCGCCTTTTTCACACACACATGCACTATACGAACACACATATACGCATAGACACAATAGTCGATATTTGATTTGAAATTGACGTCTAACGTACGAATTCAAAAGACAAAAAAAAAAATTGTGTCATCCATTTTGATGTGAATATTCTAGGCCATCAAATTTCGACACATATTCATTAGGTAAATGAAACATTTGGGAGTCGAAATTTTTTTAGCGTGTCGTATGAACAGAAAATAGAAATGAGAAAATATTTTTATCCTCAATGCAAAATGGCTTAAAATAGAAAAAAGAAATGAAACAAAATGCATCCTTGAGCTTGAACTTATTTTCAGTGTTAAGTATTAGCGTCATTAGAATGACACACAAGCAAACAATGAGCGTTTATGAAAATATTGTTTGGCATGCGGCAATATACATACATTTTTGCTTACGAAACGAACCATTTTTCTCTCGTCGATATACACACATTGTCTTTGCTGATTTTTTCCACTGCACATTAGTCGGACGGAGGCAAACACGCAAATGATTTTGCAAAAAACAAAATCCGAACGGACGAACAAACGAACCGAACGAAACGCTTGATGGGTCAATGAACATATTCACTAACTCATGGCAAATCTGTTTTTTTCTTCTTTTTCAAATGACTGTACCTTTTATTTCAATGCAAAGGTAGCAGCAATTCGGTAATCCAGACGCAGAAATATACACACACAAATATTACTAAGCGTATTGAAAATGACATTTGCTGGCGAACAACGAAATGAATGAATGTGACCTTGACAGCGTTTCTTGGCCTCTTCGTCATCGCCAAATTCAATAAATATACGGTTTAGCTGTCTGCTACAAAACGATTAACGATTACAAAAAAATCTAATTCAATACCTCTCGGTATGTCTTCGCCTGATAAACAAGTGCCGAATAAAAAAATCAACATTTCCATTCATCGCACAATCAATGTCATTTGTTATTTGGGGACCTACATTTGATTCAAAATATAAACACATCGAAACTATTTGCATTCCACATACATATAGGCACGCAATTTGCTTTGAACCCGGCATGGTTCAACGTTCGCACGCATTCGAACCCATTCGGGTTGAATGTTTTATTTTGTTATTCCCTTGCGCCTCATCTTCTCTCCTGCGACAACAAACATTTCTAAACAGAGAAGAGCTACCAAACATCGACATGAATCCCGCATCTGTCGTCGATCCATGGATGTCTGTATGCATGTATGTGTGTGTGTGAGTGCATTGTAAGAACTAATGTGTACGCGCGGTGCTTTCGAACATTGACCTTAAATAAATGCGCGCATTTTTTTGTTTGTTTCATTTCAATTCAGAGTATACACGCGAGTAGAGTAAAGTATGTTTATGCGTCGTTGATTTGGTTATTTACTTCGTGGTCCCGGTTCTTTGGGCTCACACACTCTCACACACTTGCTAAGCTGTGTGTCGATCGCGCCACATTTATCAATGCCCGCACGAGACGAATAATAAATAAACATGCATATAGGGAATAGTTGGAATACAAAATATACCGAAAAACTGAGGCAAAAAGGATTTAAGCACACACTATTTAATGCAATATAAATCGCACACACGGATGCGTGCACTCTTATGCCCGCCGCATTAACAGGATTCAGTGCGGTGCAACGACGCATGGAGTGTGAGTGACACAGACAGAACGCGAATGAATAATAATAGTGTGAATTGACGAACACACCACTCTATGTATACGATGGCTCTACTTTTTTTTCGTTGTATATAATTATATAGTTGTTGACGTATTAAAACGTTGTATATATTGTGGATAGTGTAGAATGTTTTGTTTACTGCGTCAGAACATTCACGTTTTTATTTAAAAGTTTTTCGAATGCCGGATTTTTCCTTTCATTTATTTACGTTGTTGCTGCAGTTAAAGGATTTCAACATTTTCTTGAAGTAAAACAAATCGTGTGAGAAAGAAGTTGAAACGATAAAAAAAGCTATATTGTGGTTATTTTCAGTGTTCCATACATGGATATTAATACTAAATTTAGACGACTTTTTTTCATTCTCGTCTATAAATATTTAATAATGAAACATTGTATTTAACCACGTCTGACAGCTGCTGTTGCTATATCGGTTTAGTTGCCCTTTGATTTGAATTCTCAGCTGACGTCCTGCCTCAATAATTGTATTTTGACGCGACTGAACTCAGAGTCAAAATCTCCGTTTTTTCGCTCTCTTCAAATCATCGTCGAATAATTCAATCCATCCACTCCGCCATTTAAAGCATATTATGTATTTATGCTCTCTGTGCTGTTATTACGATGGAAAAAAACGCTTCATCACATGTCTAGCCAACACCAAGTTTTTTTCCTCTTCATTCGCTGCTCTCGCTTGACGAGACGGAATGAAGGTAACGTTTTGGCACTTTGTGTATTGTTTGTGTGTATAAACTTTTTTTATGGAAATTTTCCATCTTGATCTCCACGCCGATTGATGCTCGGGTTGTTTTGTCGGTCGATATGTGTGTCGCGTCGCTACCACAATTTTTGCCAAACACCAAAATATATATACACGCTTAAAATTTCATTGAACCCAAATATACGAGTGTCTACCATTGCCCGTCGCCTCCGCCGCCCGCTACAACATTTTCCAAGTAGCAACAGAACACACATTCAGGCTACCACTTCGGCGCGCATGTTTTGCCATCGTATGCATGTTTCATAGCATGTTCCTTGAGACGAACATTACGTTGCCGTAGTAGTATTGAATGTAAGGCGAAACGACACAAAAAAAGGATATTGTAACAAACGCACAACATTTCAAAGTCTAAGTGTCGTACCATCCAAAACATTCAAATAATGCCATTTAAAGTTCATCCGTTGTCGCAGACACAAGTGTTTTGACCTATTCTCTGCAAAAAAAAGTAGAAAAAGACCATAAACTCAAATTCTTTTATCTAAAGTGTGATTTTTGTTAACTGCAGTGCCATGGCAGAATAAGCGTACATTTCAAGTAAGTCAAATATAAAAAAAAATCATTTTTGCGGACATTTTTTGCAAATTCAAATTTTGAAATTTAAAAGAAAAATTGAAAATTTTCTTCAATTTCGTTTCAATTTTGTAAAAAAAATGTCAACGAACATTTTTTGCTTCGTTCGCTTTCTTTATTGAATTTAAAAGCCGTTGGCGGCCATTTTAAAACATTCTCTTTTGAATGAGTCATTAAGAAATAGAGAGTGTGTGTAGATTCTTTAAATTTCTCGCATATTTCATAACTTTGTTTTAAATACGCCAAACGAAGAATTTCAAAGATTAATTCAATCATATTCATTCATCTTCAAGTGATTAGTGCATGCACACTCGACGCACATACAATGTGACGCACTCAAATATTTTTGTAAACGGAAAAAAACGTCTTCTCTCGTAAACACGACCATCACAAACGAGCGTGTTTGCGAATTACCGAACAAAAGAAAAATCTAAATAAAAAACAGAGAGACAGATACAAAGAGAAAAACAAAAACATTGCAAAAAAAGGCGAATTAAAAAAGCATACACAAAAATGTATAAACTAAAACAGGTTATTTTGCTCGAGCAATGGAGTTCATTTTACTAGAGCGTATCTGAAAATTTAAAACAATAGAAGTAGTGGTGATCGATGATAAATGTGGACGATATTTTCGGTTGTTGACGATCGATGGTAATGTCACTACCATAACAACATTCTCAGACTCTCTAAGAAGATCACACATTTAGAAATCTCAAAGTCCAATCTGATGCAAACATGCAGATGCTGACATTTGAAGTCGTCTAATTAAATCCTACTCCGCTCTTAACTTTGCAAATAAAACAGAACGTTGCAAAAAAAGAACTTCGCCTAAGTAAGAACAGAGAGAAGCGGTCGTATAATTAAGATGCATATTACTCTAGAGAAAAACCAATGAATGTTTGTCAACCGGATTTTCTCTTAAGTCGTTCTCTTTTAAAACACTTGAAATGCATGTTTAGTATGTGAGAAGCCTTTAAATCGTTCGCATCAGCATCCATTTTGTATTTCCTAATGAGTTTTTTACCTACGCAAATCAAGGGTAGCAAATCGGTTGAAACAAAAGTAGTAGTAACTACAACAAAATTTCGTGCCTAATTTCCGTTCCCAATCACAGAGTTGTCCATCACAAAAATAGGTCTCCAACAACAAGCGTCAGTTATTAGTAAACAAATAGAGACACACACACATGTGATGGCATTGAATTGAGAAAAAACGAAACAACAACATCAGCTCGGCTCAGAGAGTTGACAAGAATTTTTTTTTCTTAAGCGCGTAGTGTGTCATTAAATTGAATGATTGTGTTGTGTGTGCGTTTTAGTTTCGAACCGTGAGCGTTACACACAACACACATTTGTGCGCGAAATACACACGCGTCAAGTATTTAGGTGCACTTTAACTTGTGTGTTTGATAAAAGCAAAAAAAAAATTGTTTTCGTGTGCCTTTGTTTAGCACTGAGTCAGCTGTCATTTGATCAACAACTTAATCAACATTCAGCTGGCTAACCGAATAGTTTATATATCCGTTTGCTTTAGAGAATTGTGTTCAGTTTTATCGTGTTCGCACTATTGAGTGCATATTGCAATTGAGACCGTGTGTACGCGCTTGTGATTTATTTTTAAAGTACAATTTTTTCTGCAAAATCATATGGATAAAATGTGGTTTCTTTTATTCGCAATCTCTGGACTATGTTTATATTTCTGGGGTATATTTGTTGCGCTTACTATGTTTGAGGTAAAAAAATTCAAAAGAAAACTACAAAAATCATTTATTCGTAATTCATTTTGAACTTATTTCTTTTTTGCATTTATTTTATGACAACATTTTTGTATTTGAAAGCCATGTAGTACGAATGACATTGAGATAAAATTACGCGTTTAATTTCATAATTTAACTTCCGACTTCGAATAGGGAAATTAATGTATTAATTTATTATATGCACGATACACGGGTGTTTTTTCTCAACGATCATGATACGATATCATTGATTGGTGAACAAAAGATGTGAATTTGCTTGCGCCCATTTTGAGGTAGATTCAATTTGAAAAGGTAGTTGTGTGATATCGACGCGTCGCGATTGCAAATCGGTCACTTTTTATTAGCGTATGATTGTACGAATGACATTGATTTTTTTTTGTTTAGTAAATGCATTAGTAATAGCAGATACTTAGACGCAAAAACGCGCGTCTTTTCAATCAGACGGCAAATATTGACCGAGAGACAGAGAAAAAACAACTTGTGCTCATTTTATAGAGTTTGACTAGTAACACAAGCCGTAAAATTGTTTGGAGTCGCAAATTGGTTGTATAATAGAAGAGAGAGAGAGAGAACGAAAAAACTGTGGAAAATAATACAGTCATATTTAATAAATAGTATTTGGTCGAGGTCATGGTGTCACACAACAAAATATTTTTTCTTTCTGTTAAAACAATATACACGATTATTAACTCTTAAAATAAAATAAAATAACAAACCAAATGCGAGACATCACATTTCAAGCCCCCGTACGAAATCATAAATGGCTGTTCCAAGTTGGTCTGGTGTTAAGTTATTAAAATCAAAAGTAATAAATGCTAGAAAAAACGCATAAAAACAATGTCTCCGCATCGATCGGCATCGATATTTGAATTTGAAATGAAGGCAAACCATTTACATTGCTTTTTTTACACCACAAAGATAAATCAAGATCGACTCACTTCAAATGTTCTATTTTAATCTTCTATTTTTAATATTTTTCCATTTGTTGTTTCGAACATTTGATGAATTTTTCTAATTTCTGTTGAATTTATCCGTTTTGTTACAGGCATACTATGTGATACCACGTAATTCACATTATTCAACGACAGCGTTACTTCGACATTTGGCTACGTTGCCCACCATTTTTGGCAGCGATTCAATTCTATTGACCGACATCTCGCAAACAATAACAACGACATTGTCCTTGACATCGGGCACAGTCGCTGCCGCAACGGCATCACCAACGAACCAAAATTATCCGCATATCATTCATGATCGCTTCCACATTTACGGTTATTATAGTGGCAATGAACCAGCGCATCAGGTCAACTACTATGATCAACTTCTGTCTTAATTCAAACCCACCGAATATCAATTACAATTCAATCGTTAGGCTTATATAACTCAAAATTAAAAGACAATTTTATTCAAGTGAAAACCACAAAAAGGCGAACAAATTTCGTAAGTGTCAAAAAAAAAAAACAATCATAAAAACAAACATATAAAAGATACGAGTGTGCGTGTGAAAGTAGAAACCGCGTGAACAATGTTTTCATTTCATAAACCAAAAGTATATCGCTCAGCAACCGGGTGTTGCATTTGCAAAGCCAAATCGTCTAGTAGTCGATTTACCGCATCGATGAAATACGAATCGGATTTCGAAGAGTGTTTCCGATTGGATGAACAGCGTCAGGGTGAAATTTGTAATGCGTGCGTTTTATTGGTAAAACGTTTCAAACGTATGCCAGCAGGTCAACGACGGCATTGGGCACACGTAAGACATTTTTACACTAAAATTTGTGATTACATTATCATACCTATTTTTGGGTTTTACCATTTCGGCTGACCTTATATGTCTCAACTAATATCATTCGATTTTTATTTTCAAACAGGTTGTCGACGCACGTATCGGTCCCGGAATAAAATCGATGACAAAATTCAAGAAACGCAAAGAAGAGCAAATGAAACAAGAAAAAGCATCAACATCCACTGAATTTGCCGGCCAATCAAACACAAACGCTCAAAACATTCGCAACAATAGTACCATGTCAGAGAGATTTGGAAAAATTTTCAAAAAAACTCAAAAGAAAAAGGTGGCACCAGCTCAGGCAAATGACGAAAATTCGCAACCAACCAGCCCATCGTCGATCAGTGATAACGATCGAATGAGTGACGATGCTTCCGACGATCGTCTTGAATGTTACGAAGACATGCGCTCAATCATTGGTGAATCGGCCACAAATCGTCGTGATAAACGCAAACAAGCGAAACCAATGAAGTATCAAAATCAAACACTTCACCTGCAAATGCACGTCATTGACCTAAGCATATGGGGATCGCGCCAGATTTGCTGTGGCAAATTCTACGAAAGTAAAAAATTCGGAGCAATATTGTTTGATTTAAATCAATTTTCATCATATTCGTGTTCAGTTCATGGCAAACAGTTGCCATCGCCGTCATCATCAGCCTCCACATCACCATCGAGTGGAGAAAAGAAAGGAGAATTGTCGTCGACCATAAAATTACCCCGAAAGAAGCAACTGTTGAGACAATTTGACGCCACACCAGCCGTTGAACCAGTTGAACAAGCAGTGCCAATTGATTACTCACAACCAACAACATCCAAATCAGCAATTTCAAATGCGTTCACCTCAAATGGTGTAATCCGAGAACCCACCACTTTGACTAAACTTCGTGGCAATTCCGGGAAAGTGGCGAAGAAAACGCCGAAAAAGAATTTAAATGGCATTAAAAATCTCGTGAAATTGTGCACATCACAGAAAGTTGTTAGCGCAACCGCGGCAGCAGCAGCCGCCGCCGCAACCACAGCAGCAACAACAGTAGCGGCAACAGTGACCGCTTTACATAGTGCAATCAATAAGCACAACGAACAAGCTGTGGCCAATGAAAATGAGAATATCACCAATACGACCACGAAAGCCACTGAACTAATTGTCGTTAATAAATTCAGCGACAATTCGTCAGATTCGGGGTATGATGAAGCATTGCATGACACAAACCAACTTGAAAAATTGAATCAAATTGTTAATATTGGCACACCGCGTCCGGTTATGTTGTCCAATGGCGTTTTATTGCACGTTAAAAATCGCGAAAATCTTTTGCGTGCCGCTAAATTTGCTGGTGTCTCTCAGACAGCCATTCAAACCACACAGGTAAATTTGCATTTTTATTACGATACTTAAGCTTTCCGAGTAAAATTAGAAATTGTCACTTTGTTTTTATCGATTTTTAATCACTTTTTTTTCCTCAACTTGCTTGCAGGCAAACATGAAAGCGATGAATGGCCAAACATTTCAAGAAAATACATCAAGCTATAATTGTATTAAACCAGCACATGAAATCATCAATAATAAACCAGGCGTTTTTATGGTTACACCGAGCGTCTAAGCAGTTACCAAATAATCAAGTTTAGACGAGCATCGCGAAATTTTCGTCATAATCTCATTTTTCAACTATGAACGAACAAAAAAGAGACAGTTTTGTTTCCATTTCAATTTGATATTGATAAAACTATTTAATAGACACAAATCGGACAAGTAACTTTAAGACATGAACATTTCACACTACAGTATTTCCATTGATGGTGATGCAGTGTAAAATCAGTCTATGTATTTCGGATGGATATCCATCCGAGATATTTTAGAATATCTGGATATTTAACGCAACTGCACAGAGCCAGAGCTGTGTGCGTCGCACATATAATCTACGGTATGTCGCTACACGTAAAATACAGACACAGTGTGACTGTGTACGTGCGACACTTGATACACATATACGTCGCGACATACCGTAGATTCTATTTGCGACGCACACAGCTCTGGCGCTGTGCAGCTGCGTTGAATATCCAGATATTCTAAAATATCTCGGATGGATATCCATCCGAAATACATAGACTGGTAAAATGAAAAGAAACAAATATTTGAAGAAGAAGGAAACGCGAACAGTGTAATATTGTTATTTGCATCTCATTAGTTCATTAATATTGGTCGCAGAAATTTGTAATTGTATAGGTTTTCTTTTAGGCAATAGTTGTTTTGCATGATCATTTTGTGCTCAAACAGGTGAAAACAGGCACATAGAGAGAGAGAAAGAGGAAAGAATGAATGAATATGAATGGAATGGTTTGGAATTCAATTTTTTTTTTCGGGATAATAGATGGTAGATATTTTAGGGAAATATATCAAGACAGTTTTTTTTGTCAGTATGTAGCTAAGTATCTGGGAAAAGAAAGCAATAGAGAATTTCTTTTTGTATGTAAACACCATCAATTGAGCCATGGTCCATGGATTTATTGGTTGAACACAAAGTTAATTGTATTCATAATGTAGTTTCGCTAGTGCATGTAAATAATTTGACCAAAATCATTTCAAGCACAATATTTATTTGAAACACAATTTTTTTAGACTGACCAGGCGTACCTGATGTGTTTTTTTCTCTTTAATTTTATTCTTCTTCCGTTTGTGTTTGCGTGTGTGTATATGTTTGAGCCATAATAACTTAGAACGATTACTTGAGATTTTGCATCAGATTAAGAGAAAAACTGTGATGGGTTTACAGAGCATTTTTTAATTTCTGCACAATTTTCACCATTCATTTTCTCATTGTGAATGTTCCTTCCGTCTCTACGCATGCATCACAAATCAATTTTATATTATTTGTCACCATATTTTATTAATTCTAAGTTTATTACCCATTATTGGCATGGATACATATTTAATTTATTTATTATTTTTAAACAACTTCGTAATTTGGTCGACATTTAATGCTCATTTTTGGTGTTTCGTTTTTGCACAGAATAAAAACCAAACAGTAAAAATGACCATTACATTTTTATGTAGCATCGACTCAGCCATGTATTTGGATATAGTTTTTATTCGGAACCAACTGTTTCATTTAAAAAAACAAGCCACAAATTAGAGAAGAAAAACTTTGTCCAAATTCATTGAGTAAAATACATAAAATGCCATACAGAAGCAATTGCTCTTTACCAAATTTCTTTTTAATCAAACACGCGACGATTGTGCAATCGTATGAGAGGGAAACTCTATGAAACGCAATACAATCGAAATCGATTTAAAGTTTTGTTTTTCTCTTTGTTGCAAATGTGCGTTCGATTTGTCAATCGAAAAGAATAGAAATAACCACAAATACGCACATTTTCCGGAGAAGAAAAGCTTGCAACGAATTCTTATTCGCAATGATTTTTTTTTTATTATTCATTTTTTTTTGTGCAAACACACATTTTAGTTTTAGATAAAATGGATGGTTTTATTTTTAGTTTAAGTTCAAGTGATCGCAATTAATTTGGTAAGAATCCGTCTTGACTGTCCCTTCAATGTTCATATGCATCTTGTTTGTATAGATCTGACTGGATTTTTTTATACTATGACATACTGCTAATTTAATATGTACTTTTATTAGACGAATAAGAGAAATTTATTGTTTAAGATACATCATTATTTATATGGAAAAATGCATACTATTTTTATTGTCAATTTGAAAAGACATTCGTACAATATGAGGCATTATATACATTTCTTATTGAATGAACATAAGCATTAGACAATATCATTTTTATTTTAAACTGCAGTCGAGATTGCAACTTGTACTCTACTCACAAATATATTCATACATCTGGTTTAGATATGAATAACTTTATTAATGCTAATCGCAATCGGGGCTATTGAACACATGTGACCACAGCGGTGACATTCAATCAACACGCGACTAAGATGAAAGTGTATATTTTGAAGCGAAAAAAAAAAAAACAGAAATTAGCAAATGATTACAGTGTGTTAATTGTGTGTCACCCATGGGCTGTAATAGCCATAAACTTGTTTGCATTATTTACCCTCTCATGGTGTACATACAAATCAACCAGATTAAATTAATTATTTTATCATAATAAATTATATTACAAATTTAAAATAAATAATAACGTTGTTTTATTGATTTATTATTTTTACAGCTTATTTTTGTGATTGAGATAAAAGCAGAGTAACACTTTTTCATTCAGATTTTTCTTTAATTAGTTTAAGCTGCTGACTACTGAGTATGTCTTACTTGCCTTCAACTTGAAGTGTTTATAAATACCTGAATGAGGAATTGCTATAAGAATTGTCTTAAAGGCAACCCGCAACAGGTTTTATATACCATTAGATAGAGCTGACGATATATATGAGGAGAAAAAACGTTTAACAGGGGAAGAATATGCCACAAATAAACTTCATACTAAAATCGATAATTTTGACAAAGGAAAAAATTTCACGTATGAGATTTGTTATCAATGCATTTTGTTTCAGATCCAGTCAATTTAATATTGAAAACTAAATTCACAAAAACGTTTCCAAACGAATCATCGAGAACGTACCCTTCAACAAAATTTGAATGTTGACAGAAATCGCACAAACACACATACAAACACTGACAATTACCTCTTGTCCCTATCGAAATCCCAATCGTTTTGTTTCATATGATGTTGACACTTCTGCTTGATTCATCATATTTTCACTTTTTGCCATTCGCGTAATTTGATAACAATGAGTTAGTAAAAGGCGAAAAAAAGATAGCAAATAGTATATTTTTTGCTTGCACGATTGTCTAGCAAACCGATAGAAAAAAGGCACCAATAAAAGTTAATCAGTCTCATTTGCACTTGAAATGGATAACATGATATCTTAGTACATCGAAATTTGTATCATTTTTGTCCGTCTCATGTAAACAGTGTGTTGTTGTTTGAAGCATTGACATTCAAAAACCAGAAATAATTTTCAAATGCGTAAAAAGTAAACGAAAAAAAATTCAATTCAAAAAACTACGATTTAATCTGTGATTTAAAACCCTAAATTTAAATTTAAGTACAATTTGATGCTTAAGTAAAAAGTGATTGATTTCACAATGGCTCAAAAGAACGGGAATACGTATAATTTTAAAGTTGTGCTGCTTGGCGAAGGTTGGAATCACTTTTCTCTATTCATTTTTAAATTGCATGAATTGATAATGTCAATATGGTTGACCGTTTTAAGTTCTTGACTTTCGTTATTGTAGGAGCGGTCGGTAAAACATCGCTGGTATTGAGATATGTTGAAGATACATTCAATCCAAATCACATTACAACTTTACAGGTATTTTTCCATTTCGATTCAATCGCAATAGATATACAGAAGCCATACGACGGCACTGCATATGCAACACACATAATTATGCTTATTGGTATTATTGACAACGTATATATTTCCGATTTCTAGGCGTCTTTTCTGAACAAAAAAATCAACGTCGATGGTAAAGCGGTACGACTAAGCATTTGGGATACGGCCGGCCAAGAAAAGTCAGTATTTCAAGCATTAAATAAACCGAAACAATAACAATATTTTTTTCACACAGGTTCCATGCCCTAGGGCCCATCTACTATCGTTCGTCGAATGGCGCTATCCTTGTTTATGATATGTAAGCTTCCTCTTTTTATCGATTTTATTCGTCATTTATTGGTAACCCCAAAGAATTGTAAATTACGTCAGAATGAAATTCGTCAACACAATTATAAATAAACAAAATATTCTTATCACACGCAAACAGAACGGACGAAGATAGCTTTCAAAAAGTAAAGAACTGGGTGAAAGAATTGAAAAAAATGCTTGGCTCAGAGATTGTATTAACGATTGTTGGCAACAAAATTGACTTGAACAAAGATCGCACGGTGCCATTTGAGACGGCAGAGAGGTAATCACCTTTTATCTAAATGAACACATTTTTTTTTCACAAAACATTTTTATGCATTATTTTTGTTGTTTACAGTTATTCTCAAAGTGTTGGCGCAATGCATTTCGAAACATCGGCAAAAAATAATGTTGGCGTCGAGGACTTGTTTTTAAGCCTAACAAATATGATGATTGACGCGAATGATGCAAAACGTAATCAAGAGAATGCTTTGAATCGATCGAACTCACTGCGGCGACCGAATTCCATCATCGTTGCCGAAGATGATGATGAACATGACGGTGCGGATCAGCAAAGATCATTATCTGCACGATGCTGTGGCAATGGATAATAAAAAATTTCATTTATTGTGTTGTGACTTTTGACATCATTTAATTTTCTTTTTCATCAAATTATTTTGTCAAATCAACATAGTTCCTTTATACCTGTTGATTTTTCCTTAAAATATACTTACATACTTTGTTTTTTTCTTTTCACCAAAATTTTTGTTATGTCTGTAGCCTGAATACAAACATCTGAATACGATTTATAGAATGTAAAACACGGATATTATTCGTGCTTTAAAAAAAGTGATAACTGCAGTTAATGAGAAAAAGCAAGACATTTCGAAAAAAAAGAAAGAAAAAAAATAACCAAGAATTATTGGCAGCTTGCTCCTTTTTTTTCTTTCTACGTGATTTAAATGAGATCCTTCTATGTGCTATCGGATTGGCTATTTGTAGAGATTAATCGTAATATCGTTCAAAATATATTTCTATATTTTTTAATGAAAATAAAAGAAACAAGAATCCTCTTAACCCAAACAATTGAGTGAGATAAGCTATAGACATATAAGTTCCAAATGAATTTTAATAAAACTTAATAAATTCGAAAAAAAAACATGCAATTTAATTCACCAGTTTACAGTTTTCATTTAGTAATATTAGCGTACATTGGACAATACGACTAACAAACAACAATAAACAAGCATATGGTGTTTGCTTTTGTTATTTGTTTAAAATGAGATCATTTGAACGAATCATACACCGAACTATGTCTCGATTTGTGTATTTGTTTAAATTTTCCAATAAGTTATGAGGCCAGGCCGTTGATTCTTTTGGAAACAAAGTCGTATTTATTTTGAGCTAAAAAATATTCATCAATCGATGACAGCTGTATTTGAACAGGTTTTTTAATCGACTTCCACTATGAAATTCAAATATTCAAAATTTAGCTGGAAAAAAAATGTTAACGATGTTATGACGATATTCTTTTACTTATAAAATTAAATAACTTTATTTTATTCAAGTCACTTTTTTCATAGATATGAGCTGGGGAATTTACAATAAATTACAGTTTTTTTTATTTTTCATTTCTCTTTCGCGATAAATTAAAAGTGTTAGTCTTCGAATGTCATTCGGCCTGGTCCATGGTTCTTCATATATCGCCTATATGATTTATGTCTCGCACTTTCGGCCAATTTGGCCTTTAGTTCTTCTTCTTGTTCGGCCTTCCATTCGTCAAAGTTTTCTTTAATCCACAATTCCATGTCCAGGTAGTCTTGTCTTTCATGCTCTTCGAGACCGTCAAATTGATATTGGCCGAGTTTCATGTATCGTCGAATGAGATATAACTTCTCTTCGTCGCCGTATGGTTGTCGAAGGATTGTGAAACGCCAAATCCAGTTTCCATACCAATAAACATACTTAATGATCGTATAAGGTAAGATGATTAGTTGCACCCAAAGTAAATCGCTAATTTTTGGCTTTGCATAAGCTCCCTTGATGTCCATCTTTTCTTCGATAATTTGTCGAATTCGGCGCTCCTGTTCCTCTTTCAATTCGGCTTTTGACACTTTGGCTCTTGATTTGGGCCTACCATTTTTTCCACCACTATTTGCAGCCTCTTCTTGTCGCTGTTGCTCTGCAGCTATTTCCTGTGCTTTGATGCGATACTTTGGCACAGTCATAAAATATTTTATCGCCGAATCGTAACGCTGCCATAAACTGTAGTACTGGACAATTGATATCAGAGTGATGGTAACAAAAATGACGACACGTACGTCCACTTTTGGTGCCATTCGCCGCCGATAATATCGATAGTAATGCGAATAGTATTCATCCGGATTATCCAACATATAATTGTAATCCTTTCGCGCTTCCTCATCTCGCAAAATTTCATAAGCGGTCGCTAAAGGTAAGAAGAAAAATTAAAAAACAAAAAATTTATTAATTTAAAGATTCAAAGAGTCGTTTTTGACTTTTAAATGTTTACGATTAAAACATATTCGTGTCACATTTTAAAGACATTAAAAAATTCATTAGCAATTGAGAGATGTCTCGTTATTGTCAACGTGTCACCATTTGTCTCAAAAACACACGTACCGAGTAATTTAAAGTTAGTTTCGGCTTCCTTTTTTTGCACCTCATCACGGAACAGATCTGGATGCGTTTTTTTTGCCAATCGACGATACGATTTTCGAACATCACTGACACTTGCCTCGCGCGTTATGTTCAAAACATCATAACAATTATCACGACCACAATAAATTCCTTCCAGCAATTGAGCATGGCAAGCGTTTAGACACATTATCAAGCAAAATGTGCCTAGCAACAACACAGATAAACTAGACATTTTTTATAATTTTGTTTTCTTAAAACTTTTTCCGAAGTTTCTTAAAAATTTCAGACTTTGTGCGTTTCCAAAATGTGTTAAAAATAAAACCAAAAAAAAAACTAAATCGAAGCAATAAAATGAGGTCAATAATTTTTGCGTATGAGTCGTGTGCTTGTGTTGTTTTTTCTAAAAATCATTTTAATTACGACCTAACGGAGAAACCTTTTCAATTGCAAGCACGTTATCCAACTGACTACCAATGCTCCGGCGAATCGGCAATTAAAAGCAATTTAATTTTTTTCCGAGTTCGTACGATTCACAATTCTTTGACTAAATATCGTCACTCAATTTATACGCGTTGTCAGTCTTACATCTGCTTGCATTGGTATGAGTTTGACATTTACTATCAACAATGTAGGCTTGATAAAAAAAACTCAGTTTTGACACTTGACGGCCATAACCTCAATATTTCACCAATACTCGCATCGTATTGCTTGTGTATGTGTGTGTACAAGTGCCACTTCAATAGCAAATTTTCGCAAAGACTTCCCCGTAATTGATTTGGAAAACTCAGTGTCAAAAAAAGTCTTCTGGTAGTAATAGGTTTCGATAAGGGGCACAACAATTTTTTTTTTTCAACGAAAAGCCAAACTTGATGTGAACATGTTGTGAAAGTGGTTTAAATATACAAATCTATCGAAAATGATGATATTTTGCAATTAGCACTATTTATTATTGTTGACATAACTTGTTTTCATTCGATGACAGCTTGAAAATTGCTTTTGTATTGACATGAACCAAAACGAGTAGATTTGCTCTTTTTCGTTCGGAAAATATTGTGATGAGGCTTTTTAAAGGCCATGTTTGCACTTTTATCACATATTTTCAGTAGAACTTGCAAAACTACCATGAGCGGACTAAATACTACGAAAAGTAGACTGATGCTATCCACTGCCCATGCATTGATTGGTACTTAAATCATAACAAAACACTTCTATTTGTTTATTTTATATATTGAAACTAACTTTAATTCGATTTTATAGGTTTGGGCTTAATTTTAATTCAAGTATTGCACACCAGTTCAGGTAAGGTATAATTTTATCTTTTATTGGGCTTAATCGTCGAGAGAATAGAAAAAAAGAATAACAATTGTTTGCATTTCAGTATTCGAAACGAAAACAAATTTCAGCCGAAAGAATCGACTCGAACGGCACACATACTTTCGAAATGAGGATGCAATTTACATGTATATTTACCACACCATGGCTGAGGCCAAGGACTTTCGTACCGGATTCGCACAAATCATGGAAAATAATTACACTGAACATTTACATACAGTGAATAGCATCGAACGTTACTCAATTTTACCTGAAATTGTGATTGCGTAAGGAATTTCATTTGTGCTTTGATTTTAACGCAATTTCAAGATGAAAATCATAGTTTTGGACAGATAAGCTAGTTTTCCTTGGTATTGCATATGAATTTGCTTGAATACAGAGGGAGAGGGGGTGGGGTAGAAGTTTATTTACTGTAAAAAAAAAGATATAAAACATTTGCAATGGTTTGTCCAAGTCAATGAATTCATTTCATTATTTACACTAAGATGCGTCCATATCAATTTTAACAATATGACTGACAAATTATCAAATTTCAACTCAACCTTTTTCACCATAGATATTTATATAAACAATTTATCCAGTTGACTATGTACTATAACATTCCGACGGTGTCATGTTGGGAACGTGTTGCATCGAGCGATCCAGACCAATCTGTGGACAATATGCTGATCGATGTTGATACTTTTGACGATAATGATAATACGATTTATCGACATAATTTATACCATTACTATGATCAGCATACAAATGTGGTGTGCGATGGACCTGGTTTGCCAATTTTCTTTTACCTTGAAGTGACATGGTATATGGGTGGACTTTCTCTATTCATTGTATATTTGTTTGCAACTTATTTGAGGTAATTTGAAAACTTTGTTATTAGAGTTTCTGAAGCTTTAGGGTAGAAAATTTTACAACAGCACTACTGTTGGCTACGAACGTTCGTTCGTTCGTAAAATTTTAAAAATTATATTGTGTTCGTTCGTTCGTTCGTAGAAATCGGAAAAACAAATTTGTTCGTTCGTTCGTAGATTTTGAAAAATAAAAATTTAGTTCGTTCGTTTGTAGCGATTTTTTATTTCAAATTTTCTTAATATTTTCATTATTTTCTTAATATTTGAAATAAAAAATCACTACGAACGAACGAACAAACGAACGAACAAAAAAAATTTAATTTTCAATTCCTACACAGAGAGAAAAACATTTTGATTTACTACTACATTTTTGAGAAACGTCAAAACACAACTACTGTTGCTGTATTCTCAAAAGTGTAGTAATAAAAGATAATAGATTTCTCTCTGTGTACGACCGAACAATTTTTTTTTCAATTCTTACGAACGAACGAACGAACAAATTTTTTATTTATATTGCCTACGAACGAACGAGTGTTCGTAGATATTCGCAGCCAACACTAAACAGCACTAAATCTCACTCTTTAAATGTATATATTACTTTTCCGTACACCCACTGTGTGCAGTAATGTATTGCAATCACCCCAAAATCGTTTTTCTACGCGTTTTGGGTATAGAAAAGCACAGAGCAACGGTGGGGATGTGGTACACTGTACATAAGTCGCTCAAAATCTAATGGTTTCTATTCCTCGTGACACCCAGTCATCCTGTGAAGTCATATTTTGAATTACTTTTCTTGGTTGAAAGTTATCGTATTAACAAATTTTTGCGTACAGGGACAGGGTACGCACATAACGGGTGTTTTTTGAGAGGTTGAGTACTTTAAATTGAAATAAAACAAGCATCGATTCTTATTTAATCGTGAAAATTGCTTGATTTGGTGGATAAATTTATATCATTTATGTTTTAAAAATGATTTTGGGCATATGGCCACCACGGCTACGTTTCACATAGGCCAGTCGGGAGGTCCAATTTCGAGAATAACGCGCTCTATATTGGCTTGCAACTGCTGAATCGTTGTTGGTTTGTCTGCATAGACCAATGACTTAACGTAGCCCCACAAAAAAATCCAGAGGCGTTAAATCGCACGTTTTCGCTGTCACTGGTGGGGATGCAGATTTTGATTATATACTGGTCCCAAAACTGGTTCGGTTCAGAAGTTATTTTCCTTTGGGCAATTTCTACGATGGGACGAAGAACGATGGAGTCACTGGTGAATTCGATGGCTATGATTTTCCACATTCGGAGTCACTAAAAGTTGCACTGAAATACACGTTCAATCTTCAATCGTTTCGGAAAAATCAATTGCAAGCGATTAACGCAACTATGTTGAGGCATGATTGTTTTGTATTGATGTCAACGGGAGGCGGGAAATCACTGTGTTATCAACTGCCAGCCATGTTAACGGAGCAGGTGCCAATCGTCATAAGTCCATTAAATTCGCTGATATTGGACCAATTACCTAACACAATGTGCCTCGTCAACGACAAAACGTGCAACCAGATTTTTTTCGTAAAGTTTCTGTATGATTTTCTTGAGTCGAAGCGATTGGATAAGTTTCTCAGGTGTCACATACAAAAGTTTCACGTTTGGTGGTGTAGCATTGAGTTGATTGTGTATGTTGTTCTTCATCCCATCGTAGAAATTGCCCAAATTTGGTTGTGGTACGAACGGCATTTCCACGTCATCATCGTATATGGTGAGATCATGAATTTCCTCCGATTCCAATTTCATGACTGACTTCTTACCTAGGAGGTAGACACAAATTTTTGCTATAGAAAACTAAATGTATACTAGAATCTAGTAGAAGCTAGAGGTGTCAGCGAACGCGTTCGCAAAAGACTGGCACTACGAACGAACGGTAGTTCGACAAGTGAAACTCCAAATCAAATATTGTATTGGAGGCTTTTTTGACACCTTGTTTTTGCACCTTTAATTTGAAGAAAATGTCCGCGTTATGTCCGAAAATCCCCTGGATCGTCTCTTGAGAGAGTAAATCAAATATTTCACAATATTTTTCAAACGATTTCACGTACCATTGTTCCATTTGCACAGTGTATTTCTTTAATTTTGTCAGCTTTTAATCTCTTCAAGAATACGTCAATTTGGGGAAATGTGCACGCACACAGTGCTTGTATTTTGAATGTGCACGCACACTTAGTTACAAATTTGCCAACCGCTAAAAATGTTAAACCTTAGACCATTTATCAAGCAGTAATTTAGTTACGATCCATCTCGGCTTGGCTTAACCCCGGCTATGCAGAGATTATTACTTTTCCGCACACCTAGGAATCGGTCGAAAAATTAACCCCTCAAAAACGTGTTATCTGGGTGTTTTCGGGGCCAGGGAACATGAATCTAGCGTTTTTTCAATGTCCGAATGTATGTGCGTACCCTGTATCCTGTACGCAAACATTTGTTAACGCGATAACTTTCAACCAAGAAAAGTAATTCAAAATCTGACTTCACAGGACGATTGAGGGTCACGAGGAATAGAAACCATTTGATTTTGAGCGACTTTGGTTGATAGAGTGAAGTGCCATGTCTGGTGTGATGCCCATAGGAAAAATTCAATTTTTCTTCCAAAAGTTGTATTTAATGTGTCTAAACACTTCAAGATATGTATTGGGGGGTTTCTTGGCAAGAAAAAAACCGAATATGATATTCATTTTGCGATACAAAAGATGTTCGACACACTTTTCATACAAAAAATTAAAAAAAATTGGATTTTTGAGCTGAAACTGAATCTTATTTTTTCACACAAAAATAACATTCTGAGAGTTTGAAGAAATTTCAATGCATATTAGGATTTTTCGCTCAAAAACGATTGTTTTGTATGGAAGGTACCCTTAATATGCATTGAAATTTCTTTAAATTTGCTAAGATTATGTAGTTTGGCAAAGAAAATGATCTTTACAAGTTTTCACTGTGATTAAATTTCTACAACTACATATTTTGGGAAAAAGGTCCTATCAATTTCGAATCAACAAAACACAATAAATTTTTGTTTGAAGTGATTTAATCACCATAACGACTTGTGAATCTTATTTTTTTGCCAAAATACACAATATCAGCAAATTTGAAGAAATGTCAATACAATTCGGGAGTGCCTCCCATACAAAATTTTCGATTTTTTGATCATAAATTTTGTATGGGAAGTACCCCGAATTTGTATTGAAATTTTTTCAAACTTTCAGAATGCCGGAATTTTTGTGAAAAATACCATGTGCAAAGTTTCACGTCGTTACGATAACATACAGGCATTGATTCCATACTAAAATGCCCGTTTTAAGTAATTTTCGTATAAAAAGTGTGTCAAATGTGAGTTCAAATTTAAGTAAAAGATATGTAATAAATGCATGTTGTGGATCACAGTGCGGAAAAGTTCATTTTACGGATGTAAGACATTTTATATTTTATTTCATTCTATATTGCAGTCGTAACGTGTTCGCCGGTCTGTTCGCCGCATTATATTATTTTTGCATTCACAATGATGCGACTCGAATTCATACGAATCCAGCGGCACGTGAAAACTTTGCCATTCCATTTATCATAAGCCAAATTTATTTTTTAACCGTTTGGATCGAGCATCATAATGGATACTACACGAAAATCGACAAGATAAAAGAAGAGACAAAAGACTCGACGACTAAAATAAATAATCTTGAAGAGAGCAATCGATCAAATCACATCAAATTGGCATTTTTCACAGCGTTTGCCATTTTAATATGGGATTTTTCCACATACATTTTTGCCGCTCAAATTCTCATCGTTTTATTTATGGTAAAAATGCGTCTGATCAAACGGCGTCATATATTTTTGCAGAATTTTCTACTTGCCCAAATAATGGCCCGGTTGATAGCCACAAATATTGTGAAATATGGATGGGCCGAATTTCATCACAAACCTATGAATTTCGATTGTTCAGCGTTGATCACATTGTTATTGTATATCGTGCAAAAGTATCCAACACATAATCATCGGAGTAAATATCGAAGAATTGAACGAATCATTTTACGTTTATTTTTGTTGGTAATGGCATTCACAACGGTGTTTGAGCTAATATCCCAACGAAATTTTAACTCACAATACATGGATGTATTGCTTACGAAATTATACCTGAAGGAGCCAACATTTACAGCACTGTTGACAATGTGTCGTAAAGATTACAAGTTCATCGATGTCGGAACGTTGAATGCATATAATTCGCTCTTTGGTAGTAAAGTACTGATTGTATTCATGTTGACAGTGGTGCCAAATTGGTTGAAGCAACAACGAGAAGTGGACGAAAGTTCCAATGATCGAATTCAACGTGCCAAAAACTATTTGCTCGAAGACTATTTGGAAGAGAATAAATTGTCGATGGCGGATTTGGCGAAAATTGAGAAAAATTCCAAGCTCCAAGTTTGCTTAGATCTCCTAAAAGTGTGCAAGTACGATTATGAAAAGTACAAGTATGAACGAAAACGTATGCTAGAAGAAGAGAATAAAGAGCGTCCACAAATTGAACGTGATGCATTTCTGAACGAAGTGCGACGGTACAAAAGTGAAATCAGTGAAACAACGGAAGGAACTCCGCCGATAGATGACATTGAAATTGAACCGGAATCAGAAGATCAAGAACCAAAAGCAGACACTGAAACTGAAAATCAAAAACATCACGATAGACAAAAGGTGAATGGAGTGACTGACAAGAATAAAACTGATACTGATTCAACGACGGTTGATGCGGTACGGTTTGACTGGCGTAAATTGCTAACCATTGAAAGATCCGAGTATTTTTATAATTTGGCACAAACGGCTGCATTTTTTCTGTTCGCAGTCTTGATAATAAAAGTTAAATATGTGTTAACACCATTCTTATGTATAATGGCATCGACATTCCCACCGAAAGCGTTAATACCGCGAAACTATGGACTTTGGCTGATTTACGCGGTTGTAATTGGCAGTTGCATGATTGACCGTGGCGTTTCTAATATTCGAGATCAGTATAATTTAAGAGATGGCGCTTCCAAAGCGGCGCACTTAAGAGACGAGGTTATCACATCGGAACAACGCGATTTGCGTGACATGTTGAAATGGATTAAATCAAACACGGATCGCACCGAAGTATTTGCTGGACCGGATGATGTGATTGGTTTGGTTTTACTGACAACAGGTCGACCCATTTCCAATAATGCACTCAGCGATCATCCGTACATGAAGTAAGCAAGTTTGATTGGGAACATTCAATTTCGACGATTTAATTGATGTTTTAATTTATTTCCAGGCATCGATCAAAGGTTGTCTATTCGATGATGAGCAAACAAGATTCGAATGCGGTGTATGTTCAACTGGCTGAACTTAAAATTGATTATGTCATTGTGTCAAATCGTGATTGTTTCGGTTACAAGTAAGAAAACTCACATCAATTCTAAGTCTTCAATTGAGTTTTACAATTTTTATTCTCTATTTCAGTGACGGTTGTAAGATATCTTCAATTTGGGATCGAATTCAGCCGGAATATCAAAACAACGTACAACTCTGCGCCGATTTGTATCAGCGACCGAACTTGAATTTCTTAAAAATATTCGACAACCAACATTACATGATTTTGAAGATATTCGAACGTTTTCAAATCGATTTGAATCTGATTCAAGTGCAAATGCAAGAGAAAAACATGTAGTCGAGGTTTTTATACAAATTTCATTGTTCGTAATGGAAACATTTATGCAACATAAAATGTTGATCTAGTAAAATTCGAATAGATTTTATAGAAATATACTCAATTTGCGTGAGCAAATTTTAAAATCTTTTTTTAAACAATTATACTTGCGGTATGCGCAATGATGTATCAATGTTTGTATGTCAATAAATTATTGTATTTAAAAAGGACAAGTTTTGCTGTTTTTATTCAGTTTTTGGATTTCGGCAGAGATGAAAATGGTGAATTCAAGAATTTGGGTAAAAATATAAATATTCTGAATGATAGTACAAATCAATTTCTACGCACAAGAATAGAGCTGTCAACGCATCTCCGCTCGATCGTTCGTACACAGAGAGAAAAAATCCAATGATCTCTTCGATAGAAGAGCTTCATTTTTTATAATTAATATTATTTTTTTAAATAATTTATTATGACTGTTTCATTCTTTTACATGTTTTTGAAATATTATGGTTATGGTTTTGTGCAGATTTTCGTACTTACTGCTATGATGACCTTTGTACTGCTATTTAAATTCCCATAAAAAATTCGTATTAAGATTATATTAAATTTTTTATTTAAATTTCAAATTACATGTGAATAAATTATTTTTTAATTATTGAATTGTTTATTTTTATCCCTAAATCGAAACTATTGATCGAGAAGGAAATTGATCAATTATGCACAAAACAAACGAAACGCATTGAATTTATATATCTATACTGTTTGAACCAACGTTTAAACTAAACACATTTCATTATGATTTTTAATTGATGTTGATATTTGATACTGTCCGCAAATTACCTTTTACTTCTTTTAACATTTTCAGCAGTCATTAAAAATCCAAAAAATACTGATCCAAGGGAATAGAAGTCCGATAATCCAGCCGATAATGTGATCCGGCGAGATCATTATGTTCCGTGTAAAAAAGCTTTTCCCATTCGCTTGAATGAAAAATAAAATAACCAAATATATTTAGTACAATTAAACATTTTTCGATATATTTTAATTTTTATTACTGAATGCCTTTTATATATTACAAACTGATTACATTTTATTTTATTCTATGTTATATTAGCAGCATAAATAAGCGAAAAACAAAATTAACTTGAAACGAAACGGAAATTGGGAATGAAGAAAAAAAAAAAGAAAGACTACATTTATATGTAAAAGTATAGATGTTGAATGTATCTGTTCTATCAACAAATGTCTTGAAACAAAAAAAAAAATGTGAATAAAGAAGGATAAAAATAAAATAACTTTTGTGTATATGGAAATGTACTTTCTATCTAAAATCTAAGATCTATGGAGTTGAAAATTGGTTACTTCATAAAAAAACATATGCCAAAAAAGAAGAAAAAGCATATTTATGTATATTAAACAAGAAATAAACCAAAAACAAAACGTCAACTACTTAATATAATGCAATTTTTTTTTCTTAGCTCACGAACCAATTTTTATTTTTAATTCAAAAATAAAAAAAAAACACTGACAACAGTGCTGTCGTTCAGTGTTGCTAAACAAAAAAAAATATATGTATATTTATATTCAAAATATATGTGATCATTTCATAGAGTGGAATTTTCATTTTCAATGTCTTAAACAAATATAAATTAAATAATAATCATAATAATAATCATTTGCATTCGAGCTTAGCTCCCCCGAAGCGAATGCAATCAAATCGGAGATGCAATTAAACAAAACTGAGGTAGCATAAAAGAAATAACAAAAAAAATAATTTAAATTTTATTTTATTTTTTTAAAAACAAAGAAAAACACATTGTTTCTCTTAAACCACAATAATATTTCTCGTTAAATTGATTTACACGATTGAATTGCATTTTATAAGAACAATTGCTTAGTTACCTAGGTAAAAGGTGCAAAAAAAGAGAATATAAAATATTTAATTGAAGTCAAAGGATAAATTGAAAAAGAAACGATAGATAAAATGCCAAATTACAATTTCTCATCGCTGATCGAAAAGAGTTTGGGGATTCAATTTCGATGTTGGTACTTAAATTATAATCGATCGTAAATTATTGAACAATTTGTTTTGTCTTAAAAAAATAATTAAGTACACTTATGCTATTTGCAGCAATGGGAGTGTGGTTACTATACGCGCCACATTCAATTTGTAAATGAGCAAAGATCTATTATAGTACATTAAAAGAAAAATTATCGGAAGAACGGTGTGTATTAATGTTGATTTGTTGAGAGTGTTCAATAATCTTTCTATCATTTTAACAAAATAACAAATAAGTGTTAATTTAAAAGGAAGGTGTTTTATTTTTCTATCGAGTAATTTCCAAGACAAATGGAATGGATCCTTTTCTCGTTCAGTTTTAAATAACTTATATAACCTATACAGTATATCAAGTTCAAGCCACAAGACCGAAAACGGTTCAAATTGCACTTGAACCTTATAGAAGACAAAAAGAAAATATTTTCTTTAACTTATAATTCGATGGTTGCTTTCATACGGGAAAAAAAGAACACACTTATCTATCTATAATTATCTCGGTTACCACACCAAAGTATTGAAGAAGAAAAAACAAATTGAACAAAAGTGACATTGTGAGCACTTTTGAATTTATACAACTAATTATACATATCTAAAGTATTTAAAGGTCGCAAACTCCATGTTTCTTGAATATATAGCTGCTGAGATATATTAACAAGTAAAAAAAGGTTCGTGAAAAAAATATAAAGAAACGAAAAGAAATTCTAAACCAATATATTAAAAAATATCAAATTGAATTCGCTTTGCGTCCGATGATTGTTCGAAGCAGCCAAACATCTAGCTTGATCAATGATCATTAACATAAATAAATCTCTAACATTTTATCTTACCGATATCTATGCGAAAAAAAATCAGATTGCTTTTTTGTTTTTGTTGTTGTTATTGTCAAATATTCAGAATTTATTTTAAATGGGGTATGGGATAGGCGATGACCAAACCGACCGATTGAATTCAACTGCATGCGGTGCTAGCCTCTTTCTTTGTGGTCAGTGCCAATGTTTGTTCGATGCCCGATGTGGAATGTTTCCGTTTGCGTAAATCAGCCAAAAAGTACTCTGAATTGGATGAATCGTCGTCGTCATCATCATCGTTAACGGCCGTTGTTGCCACCGTTGCTATAACACCGCTGGTGCTGCGTTGCACTAGATCCGGTTCAACCTTGATATTTTGTACATCGGATGAGCTAATGCTGTTGTTGTTGTTGTTGTTGTTGTTGTTATTTGTGCTGTTGATGGTATTATTATTTGCCGTGGTACTTGAGTTATTGTTTGTTTCGTTAACCGTTAGCTCTTCGGGTTCAGTTTGTGGTGGCGGCAAATGGCTCTTGTTGTACAGAGCAACCGGTTCGTCTTGTGGTTGATGGGCCGCTGGTGGTGTTGGCATCGATAATTTATTCCGTTTTTCATTTTTCATTTCCAATTCATATTGAGCCATCATTTTTCGCTTTGAGAAGTATTTATGATACTTTTGATTGTCCAAAATTTTACTGCTGCTATTCGTTTGTTGAATTGCATATTTCGGTGATAGATTTTGATTGGTACTGTTCAAATTGTTGTTGTTGTTGTTATTATTATTATTGTTGTTGTTGATGTTGATGTTCAAACTCGAATTATTATTTGTTAAATTGTTGTTGGTACTTGAGTTGTTGTTATTATTGTTGCTACTGCTGTTTATCAAATCTTGGTATGGGTTCTTAGCTCGAATATGCTCACGGAATGTCGAACGGTTTTGATTCGGGCTCGGTATATTCAAATTATTGCTGGAGTTGTTGTTGTTGTTGTTATTATTATTATTATTATTTAAACTTTGCTGTTTGCTGTTATAATTGACAGGCTCTTTCATTGCATTTCGGGCGTATTTATTCTCATCGGTATCGGTTGTGCTCTATAAAAATGAAAAAGTAAGCAACCATGTTAATATAAGCCGAAGAACAGAAGAATATGAGTGAACATAAGAAAAATCAATCGAAAAGATGCAAATATTAAAACAACATACCTCTGTGTGTAAACCTTTGATCTGCATAATTTCGGCTACTTTCAAGAATTTCGGCAGATCTTCATATTTTACATTCACTTGTCCGCTGTACATGAAATCCAATAGACCGGCCATATGATTGCTGTTCACATCGGTCATAAATAAGATCGGATGCGACGATGGATGATCCAAGAAGATCTTTTGGAAATATGGACTGCACACCGATAAAACCTGAACGCCATAGAATAAAACCGAAAAGAAAAATATTTGTTCAATTAAAAAATGTCCAAATATCCATTCGTCCCTTTCAAATCAAAAGGGGCTTTTTTCCCCAATCAGTCAATACTAACCAATTTGTGAGCTTTGAAAATTTTACCGCCGGCGGCAATGGTGACATCGACCATTTTTTCATCTTTTTGTAAATTATGGAATCCTTTGCACATGTTGCCATGGAAATTGTTCCAGGATAGAAGATACTGCAAAAAATGATAAAAAAAACCAGTTAGATGTGTTTTCTTCGTGTCGTAAACTGAAACGAAAAAGAAAAGTGTGTGCTGCCTACTTGATCGATGTTGTGATGTTGTGGCATAAATACGGGTGTGTGTGCCATCGGTGGTTTGATGTCATCTTGATCATCGTAATCGTTTTGTGTTTGCATGCAAATCGGTGTGCCGACACGTGTTCCATTGCCAATTGATCCAGCATTGGAGCTGTTCATCGATTTGTTCATAGCGGCGTGTATTTGATGGGCCGGCGATGTGCGACGTTCACCACCATTATTATAATTATTGTTATTCATTTGAACTTCTGGGTGCATATCTTCATAATCGCGTTCGCTGGCTTTGTCCGATTCACGATCTTCGCCGGTATCGCCGCCAACAACACCGCCACCACCGCGATTGCCGCTGCGCATCATTTCCGAAATGTCCATCAAACTGTGACCGGTGGCAGCTGAAATAGCTGCCGACATAACTGGGTCATCTTCAAATTTCAATGTGATGCTTTCATCCAATGAATCAGCGCCCAATGTTTTTGTCGACGAAAATAAACGCAATGTTGGATCGTTCACTTGATCGCTGAAAAAGTGATCCATCAAATTGAAGAACGGCCATTCACGACGTTTTGGTTCTTCCGACAATTTAATTGCCTGCAAAACAAACAAAAAAAATGGTACGCAAAATGAGCAAAGAGCAGAGAAAAAAAAGTGCTTAATTGAAAATTAAATTCACTGTAAAAATTTCGTTTTCATTTCATGAAATTGCTGCAATAATAATTTGTACGAGTAAAAATGACAACGAAAGAATGAGAGAAGAGAGTAAGCAAAAAGAATAAAAGGCGAAAAATGAGGTCACATCACCTACGAATACAAAATTCCATACCGTCGATGCTGCTGTGGCTCATGGTTTTCCATGATGGTGCCCATGAGAAAGAGAGAGAGAGAGAGAGAGAGAGAGAGAGAGAGAGAGAGAGAGAGATTGAGAGAGCGACAGAGGGAGAGATATGTATACACGAGAAAAGAACAAAAGAAAGTATGAAAATGAAATGCAAAGGACCATTTACTGTGTATATACAAGCATAAAATTCGGAACACGACCCACTTATTAGCGGCTTTGTGTCTTTTAATGGAATATCTTCAGCTTAAGCGGAGATTCAATTCGGAATTGTGTATACAAAATCGCGTTTAGTGTACGCGCTCACGCGCACGCTCTCTGTACTACAGAGAAGACGGTGTATGCGCTCATGCGCTCACGATGACGATGCCAATGTCGTGTGTTGTACATCTTCAATGTGCTCGTTGGATTAGCACATACACACTCAACACACTCAAGAGTGTTTAACGGTACTTTGCCCTTCTAAAAAAAGAGCCAGAAATGAAGTGCAATCCATAAAACTATAAAAAAATAAAATGAAATTCTTTAAGCGGAATTCTCGTTACATCTTTGTCATGCTTTTGTATGTTCAACTATGGTCTAGTCTCTAGATCTAATATTCAATGGACTGAAGACTCTTTTCTCCGTTCTCCTTTTCCGTTTCGTTTGTTCTGAGCCATTTCAATAAGTCATTTAAATTGAATAGCCCATTTGTATTCATGGTTCTATGCGCGAGTATGATCACTCATTCTCTCGTTCGTACATATTGACTGAATGTGCCTCGATCGAAAACGGATTATAAATAGAAATAAATACAAAGGTAATACAAATTTGTTCAAGACTTTGGAGAAAATATCAATTCCAAAAAAATATCATTCTATATGCGCCATGTGAACTATCTTATGCAGCAAGAGTTGGTACTCTCCATTCAATCGCTCTCTCGCACACACACCAATGCCAATGAAAAGTGACGAAAAGAAAGAAAAGCAAAGATTGTATTTTCAAAAGCAAACAAGCGCGTGAGACTTGTTAGGCGTAATTTTCTTCTCTTTTTGATTCTTTCTTACACCAAATGTCTACTTAAAATACGAGCAATGGGTTGAAGAAAAAAAGATGAAAACCACTTGTTTCACTTTCGACTGATTCATTTTTTTCGTTTGTATTAACTTTTTCAGTGTCTCTGCTTCTTTTTTTCGTAGGTTTATAGGTGAGCTGTGATTTGTGCATGTTTGTGTGTGAATTCTGTGAAAATGTTAACTGAAAATAGGCCCATCGAATGCGTGGAATGGAGGTGAACAGTGTATTTAAAAAGAAATTAACAAATTGTGTGCCATTTATTTTCGGCGCTCCGGCTCTTTACGCAAATGTAAATATAAACTGAGATTTAGTAAAATGAATGCCTATTTTACTTTGGTCGCTGATTTTTTTAACTAACGGTTTTCTTTCTTATTTGCCGGAAATCGCTTTCTATTGTTCTTTGTCTACGCAGACATCAATTGGTCCAGAAAAAGACCCTATAAACATACAAGCACTTATGTATTTAATGCTAAATAATTTAAAGCAACAGCCGACATTTAAAGAGCTTAAGTGCGAAACGAAACAAAAAAAAAGCAAACGGATAAAATTTACGATGAGCAATTCAGTTTGAGATTGTTTTAACATCTGATTGACACCAATATCAATTCATATTGTTCTCTTCTTCTTCTTCTCTTTTCTGTCCATTTTGCCGTTTTTCGGTCGATATTTTTTCTTCTTTTCTAGCTGTTTGAATACGAATCGAAACGTTTTGCAAATTGACGCATATCATTTAAATTAGTTAAGATATGAAGCAAACATACAATTCATTCAACAGTATGTTGGTATTTATTTTTTTTTTTATCTCGGCCATAGGTTAAAAAAAATCGACGGATCCGTGCTTGACACGAGTTCCGATGCAAAAATTGAAGAATTCCTTGATCGAATTCAGTTGCATCAAACTTCATCGTAATTCATGAGTTTTATATAAAAAAAAGGTTGAGAAATGTCCGTTGTGTTGGCTCTTTTTGGCACATGTTCCAAGATGTGCCACCGGAGAGAAAATCTATCTTAATGCTATCAATCCCGTACGGAATGTTAATATCTAATCTCTCTTTTGAAAAGTTTAAACTAATTGTATGCAATGTGTAAATAAAATCAACTTGATTTCATTTGTATACGTCACGTAGGCTTATGTTTATTGCTTACGATTCCGAGGTGCCATAAACAATCACAGAATAATGAATTTATAATAGACATATTGATTATGATCACACCGTTGCTAAAAATGTCTTTGCGATTCGAAAGTGATTCTGATCGCGATAGTTCCGTGGGATTTGAAAATAAAAAAAATCACTGTAAATCGACTGAATATGCAAATGGATTTCTCTCGCTCTTGTCGACACAAAACTTGAGCATATTTCACATTTGTGATCAAACCCAAAAAAACGCTGATCTGGAAAAAGATTCAGCAAGAAAGCAAATGCTCGCACGACATAATAGATTTTAGCTCGTTCATCGAATTAAATGACGGAATGAAAAGTGCAATATCGGGTGTGACAGAGCGAGAGGGTGAGGAAACGAAAAGAAAGAGTTCCGAAGGTCTGAACACACGTATATATGTGCCTAGTATATGTGATGGAAAAGAATTTCAGTTCCGTTGCAAACAACCCACTGCTGTTATTTATATTCTTTGTTTTCCTGATGCTTATTACAAATTTTCTTTTTCGTTTCCATCAAACAACTCACGCTTTCTTTTTCACCGTTTTGCCGCCAAACCAAAAACGGTTTTGATCTTTGCGCGCTTGCCATTTCACCTTGTTCAGAATGCGAAACAGTAACAACCGTTTTGCCCGTTGAAAATATATAAAAAAAAACCAGTAATTTTCATTTTGGTACATACGCGAAGAGAATCGTGAATCGTCACGGATGCAGATCGTCTTATCTTGAGAACGTACACAAACCGGTGAATGCATGCTAATAAAAAGGCGCACACGATGAGACATAACGAAATAAGAAGATGAAAAGAAACCAAAACGACAACGACACTCGAGATCGAAAAAGACAGAGACAATAAATTTGCTTATGGAAAAAGAAAGGGAATAAAATTTCGATGTGGATGATACGGGAGCGGGCGCGGGCGCGCGCGAGCACACGACGTAAATCGTGAAACAGGTTTGTTTTCATTTTTTATATCATTTATGTTGCACACGCGTGTGCATACTTCGAAGACGACGATGACGACAAACAAACTAAAAAAATAAAATAAAAAACAACAAAATTCCAGTACATGTTCGAAAATGCATGCACGCATACACATGATTTGCGCAGAATTTCGTGGATTTTCTGCAAGAAAATTGTTCGGTACTGATATATTATCGAGAAAGTTGAGATGGTTTCGACTGATTCGGCTTTCGCCTTTCATTTAAACTTAAGAATTCGAAACAATTTTGAGGCAAAACCGAAAAAAAGTATCTGTTTTCTCAAGCTCTTGCGTGATTGGCATTGGAAAACTGCTATACTCGTATTTCCAAAATCAGTTCTCTCTTTTATTAGCCTTTCTTCTAAATCTTTCATTCTTACATTAAAACGTTCAAAGACAATGTTTGACCAATTTAATGTTCGAAATTCATCGACGAAATCAGAACGCTTCGTTAATCAATTGATCATAAAAATGTCGTAAAATCTGTTCTTTTTTTTGGCTTTGTATTCGACACGAAAACCACACATTCCACATATTCTTTCTCTATCAATCACACTCAAAGCCCTCGCAACAAACATAAAATGAAGAAAATGAGAAAGAATATGAACACCATACACAAAGCACAAAGTGAAATGAGTACTAAAAATGCCTTTTAAATCATTTGTTGTGAATTCACATATTTTTACTGTTCAAACACACATGTGTGTAATGCGGACATTAGATATGTTCTTTTCTTCTCAACCACGGCGATGTAAAGAGAAAAAACGCCATACACACACGCTCATGTTTCACCAAGCATGTTTTCTATGAGTGAACTCAATTCTTGATTCACAGAGCGTCTGTCGATTTGGCTCTGTTCAGCGTTTGCCACTGCTGCCTTTTCTGTGTTTGTGTGCTTTTTTGCCGTCGTTGTTGTGCTTCGTATCTTCGTTTGTTCCGTGTTTTGTTTTGGGCTTTTAATTCTTTGTGCGCGAGCGCGAGCTCGTTTGCCTTGTCTTCTTTAGCCGACTTGTTCTCACTTTACGTTCTATTGACTTTGAGTGCGTGATTTGTAACGATGATCGAATGAATAAGTGTGTATATGTGTTAAGCACGTTGACCTACTTTTGATTCAACAGATGAGCTGATTGTTGTTCGTTCTTTCTCGCTTTCGGTATGTGTGCTGGCTTGTAAAGTACTGACGCCGTTGTCGACGCCGTTAATGCTGCTGTGACGCTGCTGCCACTGTTGTTGGTGTGGTTGCTGCTTTTTTCGGTTTTACAGAACGCGCGCGCGTACAACCAGCACTCATCACAACACAAAAGCACGATATATCATGCTCAATTCCATTCGAACATATGCGAGCTCATATCGCATTTCCTTCTCTCTGTTTTTTCGCTTCTAATTTGTTAAACATTTGATTTAGTTTTTAAATGCACGAGAATTAGAAAATGAGAACTGTTTGTTTTTGTTCCGCTTTTGGGAAAAAATGGAAAACTTTCCAGCCAAGCGCAGAAAAATAGCTGAAGAGAATAATGAAGAAAAATGCTAATATATCTATCTTCCCAATCAGATCATAATTGAATCGTTACAAATGACCCCAAACTTTCTTCAATCACGCAGCTCAAGCACTGAGAATGGCCAACGGAAAATTCTATGAAAAATTACTTTTCTTCTGGCATTTCACAGATCGTATGTTTCTTCTGCAGGGAAGTTTTATGATTTATTTAGTTCTAATAGAAAGAAAAATTGTTAAAAAAATGATCAACAGAATCGGACTCGATTTTCAGTGGAAAAAAAACTATTCAGTTGTTCCCAGTGTTTTTGAACATCTAACATAAAAAATGATACCGAAAAAAAAACTCAAAACAAAAACGACGCAAAAAAGAGAAAGTAAAAGTGTTGCTGCTATTAATATCTCATAATGGAATTTAAAAAAAAACATTACACACCTCAGCCAACAACAATAATAACTGTAATGAAAAAGAAACGTACAAAGAAGCAAGCGAACGAGGTAAGAAGTGGTATGCGCTGCGAGCGCAAAGAAATCTATACTTACAGCTAAAAAAGGAGACACAACAGCAAACAATGAAGAAAAAAAAACAGTACAACAACATCAACAACTAAACGGTCGACGTCAAAGAAAGCATCAGCCAAACGAAATGAAAAGAAGAGACTCGAAGAATAAGAAGTAGCAAAATCAAAGCACAGCAAAATAAGCAGAAGAAGAAGGAGAATGAAATAAAAAGAAGAAAAAAACAATTGCAATCAGAAACATACTTTTCTTCAACGCCAGCAGCGTACTTTGAATTAAGGAAATTTACACATCATGACTCAAGTATAACATGCATGTAAGTCGCTTTGTGTGTAAGCACACCAAAGACGATGAGCCATCGTCCAAGTGAAACATCGGCGAAAAAAATATTATTATTAACCACAATAACAATATACATTAATGTACATGGCAAGAAGCGTACACAATAAACGTCGTGAAATGTGATTATTATACACAGATGCGTTACGAACCATGGCAATCAAATGGAAAAGCCTAATGTCAAAATTAGTGAGGCTCTAAATTCGCTCATGATCTGCGCACAATAACTTAGAAATCGAACGGAATGACGGCGGGCGATTTAAAGAATGATATGTCAAAACAATTTTGTTTCGATTAAAAGAAAATCGATCAAACTAATTTACACCTGTTGATTCGATTTACGTTCTTCTTCTTCTTCTTTATTTTTATTTTGTCCCCCACTTGATGCACACTCTTTCTTTCTCGCCATGGATTTTCCCAATTGATAAAAGCGTTCAATTACAATTTGCAATTTCATCATCGAAACGTCACGATTTCATCATTATGATTAAGTAAAAGGCAATTGGCAACAAAAAAATCTGAGTCATTTACAGCCATCGAGGCACTCTTCATGTTAACGGCTAAAATAGTTCCGTTTCAAGATTTATAATTTAACTGTTTTTATTTCTCCGTTAATGTGTTGCCACTTCCAGAGAATAGAGGCGCTATCGCCATCTCTCTTCAATATTTCTCATTTCGTGGCTTGAGGCGATACCGAAATATTTGGCGTTTGTTTTTTTTTCGGTCGTCTTCGAATGTTGGTCAAATAAAAATGAAATTAAAATTGATGAAAAAATGATCGTATATATGAAACGAATATGCTAAAATATAACCGTAAATATGTACGTATACATGTATATATTCTTTTAGAGTATCTCTTTCGGGATGACATCATGAGTGGGTCAGTTTTTGCGTGTAAAAGCACAAACACACACGCGCGCAAGAGAGTGAGCGTGTGCTTGGTCAGTCCATCGTGAAAAA
This sequence comes from Contarinia nasturtii, assembly GCF_009176525.2. NCBI lineage: Eukaryota > Metazoa > Arthropoda > Insecta > Diptera > Cecidomyiidae > Contarinia > Contarinia nasturtii. The sequence continues at coordinate 1,496,524 of NW_022198157.1, read as the reverse complement.
AGTGTGTCAGTGATTTTACTTTCAGATCGAGTACGTCTTACGCATATATTCCGGAGCCCCGAATCATTGCTGCCCAATGAATAAATTCGTTGGTTTTCTTTCTTCATTCTCTCATAATGATTGCGCAGCGCTTTCGTTGTCTCATAGCTCTTTTTTTGTTGTTGTTGTTGTTTTTGTTCTTCTTCGTCTTCTATATGTTGCGTATATTTTAGCATGCTTGATCAAAGTATATGTATCGTGATTTTGGAGTTTTCACGATTCGATCAAATTTTGTTACTTTCCTGTTGTTGTTGTTGTTGCATTGTCTACCATTGACCAAAGAATATTAAATTTCAGTGGCCGTTTTTGTAATATGTGTGCCAACATGAAAGAAACATTTATTACAATTCGATGCGACGCGATTGTCAATGCGTAAAATTAAAGATTGTGCGCATGAATTGTGTATTTCTTTTTTTTATTTTCGGCAACTATAGCTTGTACAATATTTCGGCAATGACAATATCCGCATGCGCGTGTGCGCATTTCTTTTGTTTTATGCTTTCTTCTCGAATTTCAAATAGAAATAAATCGCACCATGAAGAAGCATTGACAAAAATTCAATGCATAATTTGTTTTCCCCTTCTTTGGTTCGTTGGTGTGTGTCTTTTTTTTATTTCTTGACGTGACAAATTTCTACAATGTAAATGGCGAATTGCTTCTCATTTTTTGGGAAACCGACCAGCATTAAGACCATCACGAATATGATTAATATACGCGACACAAACGAATTTAAGAATCGAAATATTCGACGAAGAAATAAAAAAATAAACGCTCGATGACAGAGAAAACTTTCTATTTTCTTGTCACATTCGTAATTCGTGCTTGAAATCATTTTGGACGGTGGTCAAAAAGTAGCAGCAGCAGCAGCAATGGCGATGGCGAATGGCCATCATGGACACTGTATGTTGGTCACACATCTTAACAATTCGATAAGAGTCTTTTTTTTTGTTATTTGATCAATATTTTATTCAAATCGAAGTGCTTTCAAGAGAAAGGAAGATCCACACGCGCGCAGACATATAAAAATACAAATCATTAGCAATTCTGACAATGCGCTCACTCGAAATACTTTTTTCTCTCCTTTGAACGGTTACGAAACAGAAGCTATAGCTTTGATAGTTAAATTTTTCTGTAATTTTGCATATTAGAGTGTGAATTTTTTTATCATCACCGATTTAATTTTGAAATACAAAGTTGCATTGGAAATCACGGCGATAATAAAACAAAAACCATTCATTTCAGTCTACAAGGAAGTGTTTGCACAACTGGAATTTTATCTCATCTCTCAGAATTTAATAGAATGACATAGTTGCTGATTGAAATCGACACAAGCCACACATTGTAATGTTTATAATAGGCAAGAATGATCGAGGGTCAATAAAAAATGGAACCATTTTTAAACAGCAGAGAGTTGTATAAACACAAGCTATCAACATCTTTGATAAAAAAAAGTGCTTTGTTCTTGGCTGTGATAGGGCATTGTGAACATTGTAGAAGAAAAATTGTAGATTAGAACAAATGATTATATAATTGCGAAATTTGTGACTATGTATCAACCGACATTGTGTCAATTTCATTACGCAATAAAATGTAAACAAAAAAAAAAAAATTGAGGACAATTCAGAGAAAAAAAAACAACCTTCTGAACAGAAAATTCCAAATCAAAAAATTATAAAGTCAACCATCTACCTAAAAATGCTCAAAAGTGTGCGCCTGAAAGATAAATGTATCACCTCAAATAAAAAAAAAAACAAAAAACAAAACAGAAATAATAATAATTGAAAGATAAGAATTTTTTTTGTTATTTTTTCTAATGAAATCTTAAAGCCGCATTTTTCTGATATATTCTGATTGTGTCGACATACAACACATCATAATTGTAATGATTCCAAAAAATGATAATAGACTTTAGGCATATCTGGCCCACAAAATGCTCTCGTCGCTTTAAGTATGTGTATATATGGCGCAAAACGCACCAAAAATTTCTGTGTTTATCTCAAAATTAGGCGAAAGAGAGAAAACAAAAGATCGACAACACCGATTTTGTCATCAGCCAGCCGCACAATAGTAGAATCAAGAACTCAATTTCCATTTTCGGCTTCTCCGGCCATATTTACTATTGGTCTTATTGATATATTTCAAATCTAAAGTGTGTTTTTGTTTTCAATTCTTCTCTCTTTTCGGTCGCATCAGTTTGAATGTCTCTTTCGCTCTCTGTCTTTTTTGTTTCATGTACTGTGTGCAAAGGGTGTTTACTTTGCAGTGATAATGGCAGCAGTTACATTGTATGTACACAACTACAGATGAAATAGAAACTAGAAAATAGAAGACGAGACATGAGGAGAGACGAAGAAGAAGAGGAAAAAAACACCAATATCATCCGTTGCGCGCATTTACAATATTTCGTTTTTGTTTTGTTGTGTATAAAGTCCTATTTTTGCACTTACGTTTAGCCTAGACTTTGATTATGTGTATACGTTCTATCTGTCGACATTAGAAAAACTGATTTTGCCATAGATAAGACAACACATAAAAAAAACGCTCTCTAATCAACTGATTAGACGCAGAGTGTTCTATTCAATTTATTATATTGTTCGTTTCTTCCTCTTTGTTTATTGCTCTCTTTGTAATTTATACAGTTGTACATATATTTTGAAGTTTAAATCTACACATGCGACACATTCCTGACATCTCAAATGCGCCCGTGTAATAAATTCACACACACACGCACGCACATCAAATGTACACAGTGGCATTGTGCACGCTCAAATATATGGTGAATGATGATGACACACTTGATCGAAATTATTGCGCTACTGATAAGAAATTCTCATATTCTGTCGACCGCCTTCAACTACGAATTGCTCAAGGAAAGAACAAAACGTATATCTTCTCTACGGTTTTTCTTGTATCATTTTTGTCAAATGTACTTCGGAATCGTTTAGAGTTTGACCTTTTCCATAAATCTATCGCAATCTGTTGCATTTTGTTTCCGTTTATGCGGTTAATGTATCCATTTTAAACCACATGCTTGAAAACATCTTAAAATCTCATCATTTGTCATATTCCTGAACTCGACGAACGATTGATGCATGGCTACATTGTTTTTGTTTTTGACTTGTAATCCGTCATTTTAAATTTATACGGAGCAAACACATTTCTGATTAGAGATTCTATATGAATAACAAAAAGAAGGAATATACCTTGTGCCTAGCTTATCGCGTGCTCATTCGTTCGCTTCATTCGCTTTAGTTTCAAGTTCAAAAAAATAGTTTCGATTGAACTTCAACGCGGTTAAAAGTGAATGACACACAACGTGCAATGATTGCATACAATTAAAAAGCGATTAAATGTGTGCGATTGTTGTTTGCAGAGTATGTTGCATCTATACATCTATCTTGTTCACTCTCATTCGATCTCGATCGGTATCTCTTGTTTCGTTGCCTCCCTCTTTATCTATTTTTCTCTTTCTTATTCACTCCGATTTCATATCATGAGCAAATGCATTTGTTGCAGCGCAAAAGCCATTTTTTTGCTGAAGCACAGCATCCCGAGCTTGTTTTTCCACACTAAGCCATTTTTCCCTACCTCTCTTCTATATTCGTCATATTTTCTCGCTCGCTTGATTGAAATTCAATTGGATCGTCATTTTTTCGGAGCGCAATTTAATTACAAATTCGATTGGAATGATTTGTAAGAAAAAAAAAGCAGAGTAATAAAATCGATCGCCACTATCACATCGTGTGAACAGGATTTGTACCGATTAAAATTCACTCAGATACGGTTGTTGTTTTTTTCCCTCGGTATAATATTTCAATGTGAATGTTTATCACTTTTATCCATTCGGATGCGCGTGTGCGCTCGCTCGAACGCTCACCATCTCAGAGGTCGAACTCGTTATTTTTATTGTAAGTATTCTAATTACACATGCGACTGCAAAAGGAACGGAGACTTGAAAGTATACATAAACAAGATCAGCTTTATTTGGCGATTCGTTTTGTGTAATAAATACATGGCTGCTGCGGCAACAACGAGCAGCATAAAATGACAGAAAAACTTTCACTTGTGCGAATAGATGATGAAGCGTTTGCTCTCAACAGACACTATATCTGTGGCCGTTGTTTTGCAAGCATCGGTTAGAGGTGAAAATCTTGAGAAACGGCCAAGCACATTATAAAAAAAGCAAGAAACGGAGAGCGGCGAGTGGAGAGTAGAAAAGAGAAGGAAAAAAATGTTGCTGTGGTTTTTGTAATCCATATAAATACGCATACGTAAATTACTGTTTGAATTCTTGGAAAATTATTCAAACGCACTACTACACGGTGGGTAATTGGACTGAGATTGGTGATGATTTGATGCGGTGAAGCCGTACGGAGAATCTCCGACAAATAGGGAAGGGTGATTGGTCGCTCTCCATCTAACTCTTCAACAAACTATAATGTTTTTAGTTTCATCGCTGGTTTGTTTGCTTTCATTCAAATCAACGAAACGAACAAAAAATAATTCACGTAATCAAAAGCACTTACCTTGTATTCTTGCAGCAGATTATTCCATTTTTTGATGATTTTCGATAGCGGTAACGGTACGTTAAGCTCACGTTCAACCACACTACATGATGGAAAGTAAAAGAAAAGAGAGAAAAAAAAGCAGAGTTCCCATTAAACCAAATATATTTATATAGACATTCAACCGAAAGAAAAATTCCAAATTGATGAATACAAAAAGATTTCTGGCTGTCTTATTTCTTTCTTTTTAAATAGCATTTGGTTGAATTAATGAGAGATCATTTAAGATCTGCACACGGATATGAATTTCGGATGTTTCTTTTTCGGCAATCATTTTTTTATTGTGCGCGCGCTTGTATTTTTTTAAAGAGTGAAACGAGGCCACATCATTTGATGCTTATGAGTGTTTTCTTTCTTCTTTTCTTCTTCTTCTTCCTCGATGATGATGATGATGAGTAATTTGACAGAATGGCTAGTAATTCACTTAAAAGATTCGAGATGATTTCGCCATTTTAAGAAAACAACAGAAGAAAAAGAAATAACTGACCGTTTCCAATGACGAACGAGTGAATATTGGTCAATAAAAAAGGTGAAATAAAAAAAAGACTTTAAATGTATAACCACTTGCAGTAATACAAAAAAAGACATTCTGTTTGCGTTGCGTGTTTTTATGATAAATCATAAAGCTCGGGAAATTTCCATATTTCAGCAACAGAGTTACATAAAAATTCATTGAACTGCACAGTATCAAAGCGGATTGATCTTAAACAACAGAAAAACAATGTACTGACTGTAATGTGTATGCATATGTTTTGACCGAAAGTAACGTTGGCCATCGAATGGGTTGAAAGGAATGATTAATGACGAGAAAGTGAATACGTTTGCCAAAATATCAATGAATATTCCCGATTTAAGAATGGCCATAGATAAACTGTGTTTTTGCAAGCATAAATGAGATAGAGTTTTGCAACTTCGAAATTTGAAAGGATGAGATCATTCCGAAGCGATTGGTGACTGTTTTCGGTCAAAAAAAAGCCACAACTTGTGACTGTTTGAAATTATTTAAGTGCAAAATGTGTCACCGTCATTGTTTACATAATTACAACAAAATCAAAACATCGATGAACCACTTTGGAATCGCAGTGATTTGATGCATACTAAACAGACGTCGATAGAAAAACAAAATATTTATTCATTTTAATTAAAATGTAAAAGATGAAACGAAATTTCTCATTGTCTAATCAGTTGAATAGAAACTGTGATTTTTTTATTTCAAAAACTTCATTGGAAGTGGTCAGTTTGGCAATAAATAGAAAGAAAGAAAGAAAAAAATACTCGCAGCGACAGTCTCATTTAAAATAAAATGAAGAAAGAAAAAAAACGAGTTAAAAGAGATAGTATCAAGCATAGAAATAGTCTGTGTGCGATCGGAATGGCACGTAAGCACATTTGAATGGCATTAACTGTTAAAGAGGCAAAAGCGAAAATATTTGAAAGACGAGGCGCATGTGAGCATATATAAAATACATTTGCGCACGGCAGAGTTGATGGAGGGCATGGTTTGCATATTTATTTTAAATATTCTGCTTCTGTTTGTGTTTGCCATTAAATCGAAACTCTCACTTTTCTTAATTCTTCTCTGTGCTACGCCGTTGCTGTTGCTGTGTCTGCTTGTGATGTTTCTTTTTATATATCGTTTTGTTGTTTGGTTTCATTGTAAGTTGAAACATTATTACCATATGCTCTTCACATCTCTGGCTACTTCTACATTCGAATCCGGCGGCTCCGGATCGGATTGTTTTCAAATCGAAATTTTCACTTCTTTCATTTTTTCTTCGTATATGCATATATATTTTCGTCGATGGTTCATTCTTTTCTCGTATCCCACTCCGAATTGGATTTTTCTTTGTTTCCATTGAAATTCGCAAGGTGCTGTAATTTATATATATCGCGTCGTTGTTATTTCTTTTCTTTCATTTATTATTTCGTTTCACAAATTACGAATAGTCATTGTGATTAGTGTGTGTATGGAAGAAAGAAAAAATAAAATTATTCCATTAGTAGTCTAATGGTGAATCCATTCAATCATCGAAACAAAACCCAAAACGATGTGCATACATACGTACACACAGAGAGCAGAAAATATGAAATTTGCCGATTTAGAAAATTGTGCGCACAAGAGAGAAAAGAAGGCTTGATTTTGTTCAGTGACATAGTCAACGAACCGTACCACACACAATGTAATCTACGAATGCGCTGGCGCAATGAATTCAACACACACACACTTACATGCTGTCTCTGTGGTGCAGTTTGAATGTAGTTGTCGCAAAGAAACGGCCGAATAATTCACAAGAAACCACAATGCAACGTTAAATTGAAGAAGAAGAAATAGAAATGTGTAGCAAACAAAAAATTATATGCTTGATGACGTGGTGTCATATTCACCATTCAATTCATATATTTAAGTGTTATTTCTTTTTTATACCTCAATCGCAATATAAAGTTTTTTATTCGTACAATGTACTTGCATTAGTCTCTTCGGTGGATTTTTTTTTGTTTCGTGCGCTCACCATCATTCGAGCGATCTAAACTAAAAGCTCCAAGAAGATTCCACATACACACACATAGCACATATAATTTAACTTTCACTTTTCTCATCGTGCCAATGCCGTTGTCGTTGTCAATATAGCGGAGAGCATCATCATCTAGCTAACGGTACAATTTTCGGAACCAGTGTGCTGTGTGCGTGAATTTTCATTGTATGCCCGTTTTTTTCTCTATTTTGTTTCTTCTTATTCATTTGCCATTTTTCTTGTTCGCCAATATGCGCAAAAAGAGCAATAACAGCGAAAAAAATTTCGTTGTTTTTTTTCTTTGAAATTTGATTTCGTTTCATTCCATGCAGTTCGTTTCTCTCTTCGTGTTAGAAAATTAGCCGTCATAAAGGCTAATGTACGAAATTTTTCTTACATTTCACTGCACGTATAAATGACAATGGACTGCTACACATATTTTTTTATGTTCACTTCTATTACAGATACTGGTTTGTTGTGTTGACGGTTTTTTTTCGGATTGAAAACTGCTACGTAGCGCAAATTGTTGAAGTGAGATTTGCACAGAGAGACAACAGCAAACAAGACTTTAGAAGCACATAAGAGAATATAAAGAAAAATAATGAATCAACACAACATTAAGAAGCACCTTAAAAAGAAACATGGTCTCACCAAACCCCAATCACTTTGAGAGTAGAGTAGAAATTGCGTGTGCAACAGTTGAAGAAATCGAAAGTTATATGACGAACGAGAGTGGCAGTCTCATGAAGAAGGTCTACTTTTTTTGTCATATGACCACCGTTGTTTTTTTTCTTGATGTTTAGATTTAAATGAAGAAATTAGGTTTCTACAATTTAAAAAAAAGAGCCATCGTTATGATAAACATTTGGCTTAAAACGTTTGCTTTCATTTGACAAAAATCAAAATATTTCGAAATTTCAATTTAAATTATGCATTTTTTTTTACATATTTGAATTTCAAAACAAGCGACCATAAAATCAGCATAGACATTTTTATTCATAATTCGCACCTTCGCCGTTACAGCAAATAGAAGCGATGGCAAAATTATAAAGAATAAATAATAATAAAAGTAAAATAACCAAATCTGAATAAATCGGATTTTGAAGGCAAAAAGAAAGAGACAAGACAGCATCGCGCCACTTAAATAAAATTATGTATGTAAAAAAAAAAGAGTTTGTAGTACTTACGCCCATGCATATTTGGAGGCATTTCGTTTCCCAGTAAACAAAGGAGAAAGTTCTGCACGTAATCGTATCAGTGTTTTGACCTTCTCTGCTTCCCCTGAAAAATGTAGCGAAAAATAAGAAGAAGAAAAAATAACATAAAATGATTGCGATTAAAAACAACAAGCAATATAAAGAAAAACAACAACGAAAAAAAATAACATAAAAACGAAAGAAGACGCAAAGCAATCAACTCGATCAGCAAGAAAATAGAAACATTCCATCAGTTTAGAGTTTATACAGTTTAACAACAGCAATAGCAATGTAAAGCAGTAATGGATCAATGCTATTTGCAATAATCATTAGAAACATGAAGAGATAAAATGCATTAGATACTCTCCCAGTGTACTTGAGCGCGAGTGTGTGTGTGTGTGTGTGTGTTTGCGGTTCATGTACTGAAATCATGAAAAGATCGTGGAAAACAGAAAAAAACTCGGGGGTAGGGAAAAAGCCAATAAACTGCTTTCGTTGTTCGATCAAGCACTCTTTGGCTAGTTTAAGTTTTCGCATGGTAAGCTCATAGCTTATAATGCAAGATAATCGCAGTGCATTCACACACAATTGCAATTGAAAAAGATAGAGTCGATGTTTGCGATCGAAACAAAGAAAACTACAAATTTCGAACCGATCTTGAAACACACCATGTCATGAAAACCATCAATTCGAGAAATATGCGCGCGCTCACTCTGCGCAAAAGGCAGGTAAAGTCAGTTACCTGCTCGTTTCTTTTCTTTCTCTCTCTTCAGTTTCGTATGTATGATGATTATTAGTGGAAGAAGTAAAAGTGTTTTCGGCACATTCCAGTTCTGAATTTTGAAGCATACGTGCGCACACAAGTGTCTATGCAAATTGCTATTTATTGTTGTTATTGTTTTGCAGCACTTTCTCAACTCATTATGTTGTGTGTGAGTCAGTGAGTGCTGGTAAAATGCGTCATTGAATCGACAATTTCGGGTTTCGGCACAAACTTGATCACCAGCATAATTACATGAAAGCCTAAAACATTCAATGGACTCATTTATTTTGTTCGTTCTTTCTTTAGTTTTGGTGTTTTTGCAATGCATGCAATGTCAATGTTCAATGGAAGTTTGTTAATGGCAGCAAAAATCACCAAACCAAACCCAAGCTCGTCGTGTACTAAACACGAAAGAAATCTTTCTTTCGATGCAATTCGGGCTGGCAACAGGCACATCAAAGTACGTATTAATTCGATACAAACAAGAAACGAGTCATTTTTCTTTTGTGTGTGTGTGTGTGTTTTGCCTTTTATTTTTTCGCCTGCAATTTATTGGCTTCGGTGTTTTTATTGTTTCCATCGATGGAATTTTCACAGCTTGATTTCCAAGAAGAATGCCTGCTGCTGTACAATCGAAGGTGAACACAAAACGCATTTGATTAGACAATTTCAATTGATCGTTCATTGATTATGTATAGTTTCATATACGCTGGCAACTATATAGAATAAACCCTTGTCTCCCCACTCCCCACTGCTTTTTTTCTCGTCTTCTACTTTGTTTTTTTTTTTTTTCAATAAATAGCGTTATGCTTTTGCGTGTGCCAATACATCGAAAAATCGGTTCAACGTTTTCTTGAACGCTTATGCCAAAGTCACTTTCTTTTTGAAGTGAATCGAACAAGAAACAAACGCAATTTGTATTTTATTTGTTGGTTGTCAAACCGCGAAACAAAGCAGAAAAAAAGCTAGCAACAAGATAGATTTCTAATTAACATCACATCACTTTGTGTGTTTGTGTGACGTAAATGGTAACATTTCAAAGCAACCAACATAAATTTGTCTATCGACGTGTAATTCCATTATTCAAACTGGATGGAGTACCGTTTCACTTGCCTTTTTGAAATGTTTCAGTCGATGAAATTATGCAATCTATTTCTTTCTATTTCTTTTTTCACTTCTTGATTGCGTTTTAATCGTCTTCGATTCAAAATTTCAAAAATGGCATTCCATCAATTGTGCGCGAATTATTTGAAAATTCAACTGTCATTCAATCGAAAGTGTTCTCTTCCAAAACAAATCAAAATAAAAACATTCGCAAAATTTTGCACGCCTTTTGTCTGTATTAAGAAAATAGATTTAGTTTTTTTTTCGCTTAGAAAGTTTTTGTTATTGTTTTGTGTGTTTGTCCTATTGGAATATCTTTTGCTATCATTCGTATTTGCTTTCATTGTTAAGATACTGGTATTGTGTGTCTGTGAAATGCTTGTCGTGACCGTCACCGGTTGGTATGTGTATGTATTCACCATGCCAAGGAGAATCAGTGGAGAAACCATATCAATAGGACCACGCACAAAACAATATTGTATACTTCACACAAACTAACCAATGCTATCTAGTGCAAAGCCATTGAGATTCCATTGATTAATTTTATTGAAATAGAAACAAAAAGTTGTTACAATTTTTGAAATTGAAAAAAAAAGAAATAAATGAAAGATTTCTTTAAAAAAAAACACCCGAAGAATCGAATGGCAACGTCAAAGTTTCACAATTTATTTCAATGTTTCGATTTATTGCTTCCGAGTGGAATTGATAAGAAAAGTTCGAAGTCATTCAAAGCAATTGATAACAGAACAAAAGTTCTAAAACCTTTATTAGCGATCAAAAGTGTACACTCATTATATGTCACATATGAAAATAGAAGCGAACGCTTAATCGCGATTAAGAATCGATTTGTTTATTTCATTTAAATCACGAGCGAGAAAATACCTACTTTTATTGAGAAAGCAAATCGAAGAGTGAATAAACTGAATGCACACTTCTAGAGATGATGATTCAGGGTTTAAATTTTGAGCGTGAAAGTTTGGAAAAATGTGTTGTTTCATCATTCTAAATATATGAGCATGTTCTGCTTAAATAAATTGAAATCGCGTGCATTTCGTTGAATCCATGCTGGAAAAAAATATGCACAAACATCATTATTTTCCAGTGCATCTAGTTCATCGTACGTTTTTTTAGCATTTTTTCCATTGTTTTCTGTTGGTTAACCCGATAAATTCTTTTTGTTTCTTATTTTTTATGTCATTTTTGTTTTGATTATGCAAATACATCGACATTGGCTAGTGCGGTCGATTAGTGTCACTGTTCGCTTTCGTTGATGATTCTGATGATTGAAGCAATAGCATTCCATTGTTTTTATTTTTCAATTGAATTTTTTTCACTTTTGTTTATATTCCAGAGTTTTTTCTTTCGTTAATTCCTTCGATGGAACTGTCGAAATTGCATAAAATTGCAGAATATTTTCCAATTTTCGGTTTCTTCAACGATTTTTGCATCGGGGCTTTTGCTAACATCAACAACATTCAATAATGTTTTCTGTCGAAAAACTGTGTCTCTTATGCATTGTTTTATTAACCTGAAAAAAATGTGCAGCTACCGCTCAATGTTTGCAAGAGCCAATTCAAAAGTCCACATTGCAGTGATTTTAATTCGATAGAAACAAACTGACATTTACTCAATGTATCGATCTAATTTTTATCGTTTCAAAGTCAGCGTAATTTTCATGTGCATGTATGTGTTCATTGTTCTTTTCATATTCTACCGCATGGTTAATTAGATAAAATATTGAACGTGATTATGGCTTCTTCTGCAGTGTCGAGTGTTCTACTAAAAGCGGAACAGTAGAGCAAAAAAACACACAATTGTGACAAAAATGACCTTTTTGGCCAATTAGCTGTGCACATCTATAACTATTTTTGGTGTCGGCAGTTAGTTCACTTATGCATCGACTAATCGATTTTTCGTCGCGGTAAAAGAAAATGAAAAATTCATTCGACACTGAGGCAGACCAATTTGCATTGCTCTTCCGCAGTATTGAAAATGTGCAATCGAAACTCGTGCCCACGTATGACAAGCACATGGCAGCTTCTCTCTGATGTATTTAAAAATATATAGAATATAACAATTGACTCATTTCTCATTGATGCACAATTTTATCTCTATTTAATTTGTCTTTGCCATACTTTTCCATTTCTTTTCTTTTTTCAAATGAATATCGAAATAAATTTTGAAGTCGAAATTTTGGCCCAAATATTCTTCGACCGAAGCAATCACTTCTCAAAAAAAAACTCTTGAATTTGTGTTGAAGTTAAAAAAGTTCGACTCAAATATGCAAAAAAAAAAACACTCTCGTGTCAATCTAAGATCTCAGATCTGTCTCGCATCGATCATTTGGTGTGATCATTTTTAATGTTTGAACTAAAGTTCTGCAAAGAATTGGGTCATAAAATGCGTGGTTTTGTCAATTCTTTAAACCTGGTGTAATTTTTCTCTTTTCAGTTTCTCTGTAGTTACAGCCGTAATTTGTTTCAAGTAGAGACTTGAGATAGCTCAAATGTGTCATCCAGAATAAGTGTGCTTATAAAGATCGATAAAAATCGAATCGATTACATCGTTTTCACCGTCTAATTCATATGTGGCACACGAATGGTGTTGAACAAAGAATATTGTATTGTAAAAATAGGGCCAAGCGCGCGCGCTTCAATTATGTTTCTTAAACAGCTACTGACTGGTATATCGGAGTGAGTGCGAGAGGCCCTCAATTTTCGGCATAGAACATTTTCAGTAAAACAAATAGAAAATAACTGTTTTTTTTTATTCGCTTAAAAAGAACGGAAAGCCGAAATTGATTGAAGACTGTTTTTCATCTTTTTTCGGTTTCGTTTTTTGTCATTCTCTCTCTGTGTGTCTCCCTCGATTGGCATCAATATAATTTTTGTGTGTTTAAGTTTTGTGTGGCATTCAGAAGACTTAGAAACCATAAATTATGACGAATTTTCCATTTAACCACAAATGGTGTGTCTGTGGCTGTATGTTTGTGCGAATGAGAGTCATTAAGTTTCCATTTCGAGGCAACAAAACGAGAAAACACCCAAAAAATACGCACACACACACCACGAAATTTTTTGGTGAAATATATGTGCTAATGAAACGAAGTAGAAAAAAGAAGCAGAAGAAAAAGAAACTTTTTCTTTCGGGGCTTTATGTTGTTCCGTTTCTGTGTTTGCTTTTGTTGATGCGCAAATATATGAATTTAATGTGGGAATAATAAAGAAAAAGAAAAGAAAAAAAAAATCTTGAAGCTATCTAAAAAAAGAAGCAGTCAAAAAGCAATGCTACCTTTCTCCAAAATACATACGCAAGCTGCAAAAAGTACGCGAAGCAGAAGAAGCAGAAGCAAACGAAAAAAATGAAATCGAAACGACAAAATGAGCGAAGAGCCAGTCGTAGAAGAAAAAAGAGCCGTTACTTACAACAACAATGCCATGGAACCAACAGGTTCGACGCTGTCAATTTGCAAGAATATCAGAATATGGTGAATGGGAAAGAGTGTATCGAAGAAATGAAGCAAAAAGCAGCAATATACCAAAGGATGGGGAGAATTATGTCGAAGCAAAATGAAATCGAAAGGCGCGATTGATTTTTATTGAAATCAGACCAAACGATGTACATAACTCGGTAAGAGTGATCGAGATTTGCATATTTTTTTTGGAGAATCTCTTTCAAATGAATATTTTGTAGTGTTTCTTTTTTGCCGAATTGATTTTATGAAAATAAGGCAATGTGCAAACAAAAAACCACACACCAGGAGTCGATCAAAGAGCTGTTGATATCGATTCGATGAACGAAAGGCACTCAATTCGTGGCCGCTATATTCATAGTTTCAACACCGGATCTTTTTTACATGTTCAAGTTGAAGGCTGTGGAATAAGCGTAAAAGCGATACAACTCGCACACATATACCGAGCGAATGAGGCGAATTGAACAGTGTGCAAGCTGCGAATGAGAATTAAAGACCCATAGCACCATGCTATATAGATTTCATTACATATGCGTGCTGTATAGTAGTCATGCTTACGAGAGATACCGTTTCATTCCTAAACAAACGAATTCCGTAAGAGAGTCCAGACAGACCGATATGTGTACTACACACACTACATTCGATAGGCACTCACGCAGCTCACAATGTAGCATTGTATGAACGAAACGCAGCCAACAGCGAATATAAATACGAAAATCAAAGTGAAGAAGAAGGAACGAAGAAGAAGAAGAAGAAAAACAACGAAAATATATATACATAAAAAACGGTCAACACACAGCGTTCGTCGTTTTAATGTTCAACAGGTGATTACACGCAATGTTCGCTGAATTGTGTGTATGCACCGTGAATAATATATGAAGTTTTCTGTTATGATCGAGTAAGATCCGCAATCGATTTTGGTTGTTCATTTTGCATTTCACTCGTTATTCGGTTATTTACATCATATATCGATTCGCATTCGGACTGTTAAGAGCTTGTTGCCAAACTCTGTTTCTTTTGCATACGCTTTTGCGCCAAGCCAAAGTGAAAACTGTACATTGAAATCTCTGTCATTAATAAAACTGAAGAGAGAGAAGAAAAAAAAGAATTCTTGTATGCGAAACTGAAACGATACGAGCAATTCGTATGCTGTTGATATTTTTCATAATACGTTTATTATTTTTGCACGTACCACGTCTTGGCCACTTTAAATTCTACAAATTGTGAATTGTGGTCATGTGGTTTTGGTTCGAGTTGTGAATTTGAATGTAAACGGTGTAACTGGAAGCGATTTGTTTTGGGTATGCCGTTTTTTCTTCTTCATTTCGATCGCAGCTCACGAGGCCCGAAAAAACGAAAGTAGCTTTGAAATTTGAGCGACGAACCAGTATGCTTTGTTGTGTGCAAAACACAACGCTGGAACAAGGTACCGACGATCACGTTTTATACAGCAAAGAAATGAATAACAAACCAAGTCAAAGAAAAACAACAAGAAAAACCAATAGCTTCAAAGAATATATTTATATATTTGTGTGTTTTTTTCTTCTCTTTCTCTGTTTATTATTTAATGGTATGTTTATTTTTGGCGTCTATTTTTCTCCCTTTCAGGCTCTTTCGCATTGGTTCTGTATGTTTTGAGTCTTCTTCTTTTATTTTCCATGTTTTGCAAGCGAATCAACTTAAATAGATGTACCATCGAAGCTTTTTTTTTTAAATAAAAAATGTGATATGTTAAGCACGTGCTAAACACCGTACGGAGTGGGGAGTGTGAAAGAGAAAGCAGAAATGCTTTATGTAAAGTACTAAATCCATTCCGAGCACACAATGTTCCGATATACATATTATTATTTGGATAATTTGCAAAAGAATACTGATCGTAGTCACGAAGCAGCGCTTTGCTTGTTTCATTGTGAATTTTTGACTTCCACTTTACACAGCAAGATCAAATATTGGGTTACATTTGTTATTGGCCGCATATATTCAATGGAGGTATTTAAACGAATCAGAAAAATTATCATGAATGTGAAGTCAAAAGCGAGTAAGCGTTCACATACACCATTGGTTGGTATATAAAAAAAGACACACACATATGGTTCCATTGAGTTTTGCCCGTTAACAGCAAAGATTGTTCAACGTGCGCTTGTGCGCATTCAAAATGTAAATGTAGGCATTCATCTGAAGACTGACCTAAATATGGTTATATTCTCTTACATAGAATTTCTTAATTAATGCTCCATCCGTATGCATGCCACTTCAGTTTTGGACCTGAAACATACAGACCGATTTTTTTTGTTTTGTTTTCTTTTTCTTCTATTTGTGTGACACATACTTTGACCATGAATGTTTATGAGTCAAGAATCTCGTTTTAGATTTTCATGTGAATTCAAATTGGAATCGATTCTTGGTCTACCCATTTTACCTAATTATTATGGATTCATTTGAAATGAAAGAACGAACAAAAAGAAGATATGTGTATCCAACTTTCTGGCCTGATATGCATCTGTGTAAAGAATTTTGAAGAAAGGTAGATGAAATGAGCAGCAACGACAACGACGACGAGATAGCAAGATAATAGAAGTAGCGCGACGAAGCCAAGGAGTAGATGTAATTTGTAGACAATATAAAACCGACTACGCTCTAATGACATTCAAAAATTTCTTCTTTTTTTTTGCACATTTTATTCTCTTTCTCTTCATTGTTCTCTTACTTTTACTTCTTAATGTGTGCGAACGAGCAAACGATTGCGCTCGTGCCACAAAGCAATCGAGCGCCCGTTGTCTTGGTTTTCTTCGTTCGTTTCTTGCTTGTTCGGTTTTGGCGTGATTTTTCCAAGCGACAGCATAAATAGTGTAGTAGAATATTATTTTTCAATTATTCACATCGAATAGACGAAACATAATAAGCGAACCGATCGAAGTAATTGGACACCAATACTTGTTGCTCTTTAACATTAAAGATAACAAACGAAAACATACATGATGACTGTGTACATTTTGCGCAGTATGAGAATGAGTGCGGCAGTGGGGCGCACAGGTACTCATTTTTTTTCTATTTCCATTGTGTATGTTTCGACCAACTTCCAAAGACTTAAGAACAAATTCATTAGCCAAATCATTACCGCGCTCATATACATATATAGCAAAGCATTCCGATAATTGGACTCTTCTCTCTCTCTCTCTTCCTTTTATTCTTGTCTTTCTTTTGCTTATCTCTTTTGTTCGCATAATTGGCGATTTGTATGTGGTGTGCTCGTAACGAAGGGAGTTGTACAACAATTAAACAACACAGACGATGTCGATTAAGAGGAAATTAACTCTCAATGAATTTCAATATCAGACAATGTAGCCAGCCAGAACATGCGCAAATGAATGAGAACGAAACGGAGAAAGAAAAGTAGAAAAACTCTCTTTGGCAGTAGCACAATTCATTATGAGCGTATGCACACACACAATACACCGCCATCGTCCAAAGAAGCTATAACAAATAAAACTACGCCAACAACATCGTGCTCATGCTAGTTTGTGATGCGCAAAAAAGGCAACAACAGAAAAGAATGAACAGTTTCTATATGGTATTGTGCGCAATCTCAAACCGACACTACTGCCCTAAATTTTCCTCATCGGTTTCTTCTTCAGTTGTCTTCCATCGAAGAAGAAGATGATGATATGGACTTTTTATGTGTATTTATGCGCGCAAAATTTTTCTTTTTAATTTATCACACTTTTTATCCAATTCACAAAAAAAAACACACCATAATTTTTTTGTGCTTTTCTTCTTTTTACCGATTGCATTTTTCTTGTATGAGAATTTAAGCATACGCTACCAACAAAACATGAATTTTCACGCGAATGGCCAGAACTGATCTTGATATAAATCTTTAACGTTTTTCAACACACATCTAAATATCCGGAAAGTCACCTCATTCTTAGCGAAAGAGCTCTCTCTCTCTCTCTCTTTTCTCTCTCTCTCTCTCTCTCTTTCGCATAAAAGAAAAAAAAGACAAGAAAAGAAATGTGATTTATTTGAGAAAAAGAGAAATGTGATTTCATAAAAGATGAGCAAGTGATGTGTATACAAATTGACATGTACTTGGAAGTACCTTTTGTAATAACTAGAAAACCCATCATAAATGCTATGAGATTCTCGTGATGTTCTCGCACGTCTTTTTCGTCGTTGTCGCAAACATATTTCTCTGCACATCAACCGTTTGATGTTTGTTTTGAGATCGATTGGTCCCATGAGAATATTAAACACCATTTTGTAGGCGTTACACATAGGCATTTAAGCTGACTAACAAATTTGTTATTTTTTCTCATTTCTGAGAGTTATGGGTGAATTTTTAAATGTGTATAAATAAATTTCCATTTTTTAAACAAAACAATAGAGCATTTGTGGCGACCACGCAAAAATCGAGTGAATTTGCAATGTTTTGGACTAGATTAAGAAGGTGGTACGTTGAACGGATTATAGTGTGATTCGGAGCGCGAGCGTCTCCTTTTCGTACCATTCAAAAGTGCGTTTTTCTGCAAAACAAAAAAGAAGACTTCTTTTCTGTTGGTTTGCGCTTTATTTATAGCATCGTGAACAGCAAAAAGAAAGTAACGCAACAGCATTTATTGCGAAAAAAAAGCGCGCGCGTTCAAACAAAAGAAGAAGATGGAAAATAATGGAAACGAATCGGATAGAGAAGAAAAGGCGAAAAAATCATTCTTGAACAGCAAAATAGTATACTTTCTTATGAGATTTCTGTGTTCGATGGAATGAAAGAAAGGAAACACACATATATTATAGACTGCTGTGATCGTTGCGAACGCAAGCAGTAAAGTGGTGTGAAAAGAGAGCTTAGGAGCTAAGCTACGATAGATCATGTCTTGAAACGCAACCAGCGCGCATTGTGGAAAATTTCTCTTTGAAAGCGCTTAAGATTTGTTTGTTTTGTTTATAGCTGTTTGTGTGTTTTTTTCGCTGGCTTGGCTCTATTGCATTGTGTTCAAAAGCATGGCACTATTAGATTGGCTGGCACCGCAACAGACTTCAGATACTGAAGACACAAAACAAAAGCACAGACTTATTTAGACTGTTTATTGCACTTGGATCCAACACGAATCCAGCGAATGAAGGTGGTGATGGCATCGCGTCTCGTATTCATTTCGTATGCAAGCTGTTTGTGTGCGAGCCTGCATCGATGCCAAATTGTTGTTGCTCTAGTCGATTTTGTAGAAAAAACACACAATCTTGCTGTTTTTCTATTCGAAAAACACATTCGCAGACTGATCTCGATGCTCAATCATCAAACAGATGGTTATGGTGGTAAATGTACTCGATGCTATCTCAACTAGTCGACTTCATATTCATAAGTTTAATTATTTTATTGCACCTTTGTGTGCAATTTTTCATTCATTCTTTTTTAGAGATGATTTTTAACGAATGGATTTCCCAAGCACAAAGAGAGAACATCGCAAAAAATGCGATATTGAACGATGCTTCTTTTTACGCGATTTCAGTTTTCTGGCTGGTGATTCTCAATAAATGAGTTAAATACACATTTTTATGGCAGAAGGAATTGATTTGAGCTGAAAAATTGTTTCGAAAATTCAAAGTGGAGCGCTTCAATTATCTACGGACAAAATAGATAGACGTTTCAATTTTCCTCAAAACATTTCTCTTAATCGCTGAATTATTTTCATTTTGAATATATTTTTAATTTGCAAGGAAATTAGTTTTGTTTAGTTAATTAATGACAATTGCCGTCCCGTTTGAATGAAAATATTCTACATGAAAATGCAAACAAAGTTAGCGCTCGACTTTGAATATCCTAATGTTAAATGCGAAAAAAAAATTGTGAAGAGCTCGTGTAATGAGCTCTCCCCCCAAAATAGTTTTTTTTTGCGTCTACTTACAGCAGTATCGGGTTGTGTAAAGGCAATTGGGTTGCGGCATTTTTTTAATCATCTGTAAATCCTGTCTCTCCTTCGGAGCTTGTGTATCCAATTCACAATGTTCGATGATAAATCACGAATCAAATATGTTTTTGCACTGTATTTTTCTCTTGAAGAAAAATTCTCAATATCGCAAATGTTCTGATTTAAGTCAATTTTACTGTCTTATCGTCTTTTATTATATCTCTTCCTTTCTGTCTCTGTGTGATCTTAATCGTTCGCTCAGATTCGCATTTCACGAAATCAAAACGAATTAGTGAAATTGTTGTTCGGTGTGAATAAAATTCTTGTTGCGCGACGGTCGACTTGCATCGTCCGATTTTCGAAATTTATATTAGTGAGTGAGAAATGACGGACGCAATGTATAGAAGTCAAACAAAAATAAAGAAGAAGGAAAAAAAAAGAATTCGTTTAATTTAGCCGATTTTTTGTTGTTGCTGTTTCAGCTCACACGGATGCTCGTGCTGTTTAGAATTCTAAATTGTATCTTGGTGACGTTTAATTCTATTTCTTTTGCATTTGTATCCCGTGATACATATTGTGCAATGATGATATACAATATGCTCGGAACTATGTCTCTCTGTCTTTCTATACGATAATATTTCGCGTATGTATATATATATATTATATTACATGCACACAATCTCATACACTGTCTCCTCACTCAATCTCGGTGTTTTTTTTATTTCTAAATATTTTATTATTTCAATCAATTCAAGAAAACCAAATAAATTTAGAATGCGACAAACTTGAATAGCACGACGATAAACGGTTGCGTTCGCATTACTTTTCTCTCTTGCTCGCTCTCTCGCGTTGTAGTCGTCGTCGATTAGAATTTTCGGTAATTTTCTGATTAACGTTTTCTTCTTTTATTTTCTTGCTTGTCAATTCAGTTCACTAGCACAAAATTGATTGTGATGATGATGAGTTGCACTGTTGTGATGAAGAATGCTCCCAAATTGCCCAGTTAAATCGGGAATTATCTCTCTCCCTCGAAAAATTCGTTAAAAAAAAGAAAGACAACGAATTTTCTTTTATCAAATCGCGTTGCGCAGTTTCAAATCAAAAACTGATTTATCTTCAATTAAAATGATCCAATGTCGATAAAACCACAAAGTAGTTAGAATCGTTGCAAAAATATGATCAAATTTACGCACAGAAGAACACAAAGTTTTTAAATAATTATTATAAATCGTTCGAAATAAAAAATTTCTTTTCTAATTTTTGTTACGAGTAGAAAAAGAATCGGTTTACTCAGCACACCGATCGGCGACACACTGATATGTGATGTGAATTTTTCTTTGCTTGATGTCTTATTCTCTGTATATAGTTCGTACTCTTGGGCTTTATTGTACGATGTTGTTGTTTTTGTTTTTTTCACTTCTTTCTTTTTGCTCTAGTCTTGCTACTTTCGCCGTTGCTCGTTAATCGTATACTACAAGCACTAGTTCAGTTACGCGCAGACTTTGTGTATCGAGAGAGCTCAAAACTATCGTTCTCGTACATGAACGATATCACAAATACAGACGGACAAACGACAGCAACGGCACACATACACACCGTTCTCTTTCTATCGTTCTCCTTCTCCTTTTTCGTCGGTCTCATATAAGCTTACGAGTAGCCGTAACGAGCGTATGCATGCATTTAACGGGGAACATATGGTTTGCGTTCGCTTTTGGTGAGAGTTCTCTTTACGAAGACGAGACGAGATCGTAAGCGATATTCGGCAAAGAAGACACGAAGAATGGAAACTGAAAGAGAGAGAAACTGAAAGATCTTACAGTGATTGTATGCGACAAGATAATAGACACAAACGTTTTAGATGAAAATTAAATCGAAACAAAAAGAAGAAAAGAAAACGATCTTGATTCAAATACGTCAAAACAATGCTTTTTCCCCATTCACTTCGCCGAACAATTTACTTCTTTGTATTCATCATATGAGTTCTATATATATGTGTGTATACACTATACAGTTATTGGCGACGCTTTGTGATCGCGTAAGCTTCAACCCCATCCTCATGAAAAAAAGCGTCAACTTTATAGATGCGAATCACAGCTATTCGCGAGGATCGATTGATCGCGAGTGTGGGAACATAACACACGAACAGAACAGTTAAATCAATAAAATGAAACACCTTCGTATATAGAAATCGCACAAACCAAGTTTATTGTGATTGCCATACGATGCGCTATCACACACAACCGTACTCACACGACACATGTGCGTCACACTCTTACCTTTCTCTCGTTCACTTCTAATCGGACGCATGACAACCGCTCGATTATTTAAAACAACAAATTTTCTTGTGTAATTGTTACCATTTGACGCCTGCTTGCGACAAATCAACCATTTCGGCTGTTATTCGTCTAGTCACCACAATACAAATGCATCGCAATTCAATTCTAATTTGATGTTAATTTATGTTTTAAAATGACTTATCAGCCCTCTCTTATCATGTTTACAGATTGCACATAGAAGCTATTTAATGAATAAACATTCTCGGATAGAATGTAAATGCGATGTTACTTTACTGGATTGTTATAGAAAAAAAATCAAAAATCGCTTGAGTACGTTTAATGGAAATATTCCGATTGACAAAGTCATTTGAACGAAAAGGAACATTTAGAACAGTTTTGAAATCAGCACATATTCGAGATGCGGCAATTATATGAACGGATCCTTTGAATGTTTTTCTATTTTGGCAGCGCTCAAAGAAATATTAATTATCTTGATTGTTATCTTGTAATTTGGTATTTATGCTGGACATGAAAAGAATTTGTATTTCAAAATGAAACCAAAGAATGTCAATGGAACCGATTGCCTAATGATGCCATTTGAATATTACAAAGAATATTTTGCTTGCATATCGATCGTGTTTTTGCGCAAACCATTAACCAATAGTTTCGGTTAATTGGTTTTTGTCACAATTTTTTTTACAATAACCATAAGTCTATGGTTCTTTTATGGTACTTAGGTTTGTGTTTTATGTGTGGCACGGATTTTATTTTGTGGAAAGTGACAACAATTACGAGTTTTTCAAGTATCAAATATTTCTAGTTTACCTGACTCTGGTAATTACCTTTGAAGAATGTGAAAGACAAATTTTGGACACCACACACACACACACACACACACGCACCGACTCGCATTGTGAAAATGTGAAATGTCTTGCGAACACCAGAATAGATCTAACTACCATTTAAATTAACAATCTTTTGCTAATTTCTTTTCAATATTTCTGTGTTCAGAGCCAACATATTCAACTGAAACTGGATTGTACTACAGCGTGCGTTAATCACGGTCAATTTTTCGCCATTTTCAGCATTGATTTAGAATTGTGGTGTGGAATTTCTTGATTTCGATTATGTGTGTGCAAATGAACTTGAGACACGGACGGGATCAACAATAGAGTGAAAGAGAAAGAAATTTCTGGTTGTGAAATCCTTTGCTGTGTCTTTTGATTCAAAAAAATGGCGATTAAAAGAGAAGAGACAAATGGAAACAAAATAAATATCACTTTCGAAAATGTCTTTGCGTTTCTTTCGGCTGTTTTAAAAATCTCTGCATATTCATGGTTTGAGATTTGCCTATCTTAACATAAAAGGCATCACGGTAAATAGAAGGCGAAATTGAAACACGAAATTATTATTAAATAGAATCAAATGACAAAATGTGCGCAGTGAAAAAAATAAACTACATAGAAGAGGCGGCCGAAAAAAAGAAAACGAAAGATGAAGACGTAGTTAAAATGCTTCTAACCAACATGGAATAGGTTTATGTGCGCGAAAGAGTGTGTGTTTGTGTATATGGCGCATGTAAAGTACACTCTGGCAAAG
Organism: Contarinia nasturtii; assembly: GCF_009176525.2. NCBI lineage: Eukaryota > Metazoa > Arthropoda > Insecta > Diptera > Cecidomyiidae > Contarinia > Contarinia nasturtii. Next base: position 1,473,094 of record NW_022198157.1, on the reverse strand, counting down.
TAACTTATATAAAAAAGCACACATTTTTCGAATTCACCGTTATTAGAATTAACTTTCTTTTTTATTTCCTTCTTCTCCTTTTCTTTTCGCTCTTTTCTTATAAATCGGTTGCATGTAAATTGGATAAAATTGAGACTCTGCAAAAGATCGCAGCGTTGAGTCTCCTCTCCGTGATGGTTGCTTTTATTTTTCGACAATGCTGATGCCAAACAACGATTGGACATCGCATACACAGCAAATATGTGCGCTTCGAGTAAGAGAGAAAAATACTTTTTGGTACACAGCACAAGAAGACAACGATAACGAAGAATTTGCGTTTCCAGTTAAAACTTTTCTTTCTCTATCTCTCTATTTTGCTCAAGAAATCAAGTTTTATGCGCTGAGAATATGTGATTGTTGTGTACAATTGGTTTGACTGCTATTATTCAATAGAGAATCGGACCGTTTTCTTCATTCAAAACGAACACTGTGTCTGTATGTATATGCGCAAAGAAAGATGTATATACACGCTCGGCTAATTCCATTCAAATCTTGACAAACTAACAACCAGCGAAAAAAAAGATTTCTTGTTTCTACCTTCGGAGCACTAAAAATATAGGTCGATCACGATGTGCGACGCGTACACTATATCACTTTCTATTTTTGCGCAGCTTAAGAGTTATTATTTAACCATACGCAAATATAAAAAGCAAATCACACTCATCCACACAATTCAAATGTGCGTCAGAATAATTCACGAAAATCAAAGAGAATTTTCAGTGTTTTGCACATTTCGTGATCATTTTTTTTTTGTTCACATTTTGTTGAGATTGGTCAAAACTTGAGTTTTCATCTAAGATGTGGGCCAAAAATTGTCTACTTTTCTGCTGCAAGGTCCAAGAGTCACAAATATGTAATAAAAGTAACGGTTGAAATCATTTGTTTTGAACTATATATAAAAGTCATCGTGAATATTTCTCTTTTTGTCTCTTCGCCGTATAAATGTAATCTCTCTTCGATCCAATGAATTAATTTCGATGTCTGTATAAATACCAAAAACGATCGAATTTAAAATTTCGGATTATATTATTTAAATTCCAGATAAGATGGTTGCGAGTGAGCATACAACCACAACAAATCGTTCGGTCGTTTGCGACGAGCAACCCAATTTGTGCAATTTTATTCGACTCTACTTCTATGACAACCAAAAAAAAAACTTGAAACAAATTTCAATTTCTTTTTTCTCTTTCCCGTTTTTTTTCTACCAATGAAAAAATTATGATATTCTTTGTTTTTAAATTGTCGTTTTGGTTTGTTGTTTTAGAAAGGGAAAATCAAAACTTCTCATACGCACACCAAAACCGCGAACATACGCAGGCTTTTTTTGGGGCTAAGGTTTTTTGTTATTTTCATTTTAAATCTTGGTATATGCCCGTATATGTATGCGCTGAATGGATCACATTAAACAGATAAAAAAAACATTTGGCGTAATACTTTGCAATTCGCATTTGGCTTCATTTTGGATTTCTTCTATTTCTTTCTGTTTCAATTCCGGAGATTTTCATCCGATTTGAAATATACATGAAAAAAAAAGAAAAGACCAAAATAAAAGACACAAACGGTAAATATTGTAATGAGCCCGCAACTATCTGAATTCAACAAGCCATTCCTAAATGAATAAACACTTTGTATATGTGTATTTGTTTCTTAACTAATTCACATGAACTTTTTATGTTAATACAAAGCAACGCCGAGACCATCAAAATAACACATCATCTCTTGATTTTTGGCAGCGATGATTTTCCATCAGCTTAAACATCTTGACGTGAGTTAAAAAGAGCAAATGGAATTTTCAATCGTAAAATGAAGAAAGAAGCACACAAAAATAAGACAGATATGAAATGTATTCAAAGCAATGGAAAAATTTGAGCTAAATTTACCATGCACACAGAGAAAAAAAAAGAATGAAAGCCAATTTTATCGCAACAGAGAATCATAGCTCTCTTGAGAAAGTGATTTGACTGGCTTGATCAGAAGTATACTTTCCACCGCACATAGCGACCAATTTCATACACATACTTTGTCTTTTTTCTTCTACTATGTTTACGTTTCGCTTCATGCGCAAAGTATATCATGATTAGTTCTTTTAATGATGATCAATTACATTGCAATTTTTTTTGGCCACAAGATTCTTAACTTTTAGATTGTCACAATGGAAATTTTGAGTCGGCCTATCGTTAATACAACAAAACATTTAGGCTATACACATGTCGATTGTGAAACGTCTTCGGTTAATTAAAAACCATTTAACACGTCAGTAATTTTGGCTTTGCATTCTTGAGCCCCGGTTTTTTTTCCTGCCATTAAGTAAGTAGGTGATTTGAAGTTAATGTGTACTGTTATGTGATTCGAAGAGAGAACTGGAAATTTATCAAGATAAAGTTTCAAAATATCTTGAAATCTATTTTGCTATCTTTAGAAATTCTAATTGATTTTGAAAAGCATAGCCTTGATTACTTTTGAGCTACACACTCAGTAATGATTTTTTTTTGTAACTTTAATAGAAAATATTCAGACGGTGAATACCAAAAAATCAGGTTCCTTCAGTAACGATTACTTGAATTTCTTTTCATAATAGAACTTATTTTCTCTGCCCATAAGAAGTCAGACTAGATTCAGACAAAATTGACAACATTTATTGTTTAGTATAAAATGAGTAGTGATTTTGGATGATTCAAATTTTGGTTAAAATCTACTAAAGTTGACTTGCTCCCCAAGTTACTAAACAGACAGATAGAACCTGAAGTAGCAAAACAAATCGACCAGTTAACTATAATGTATACTTGACAATTTATATTGCTGTTAGTCAATCACAAAAAAAAATGTTTACCTATATCGCTGATCTTTTGAAAAATGTGATTCTGTCGAAGTGTAAACATTACAAATAGTAAGAAATTTCGCTGCAAAATTCGATGACTTGGTATTCTCAAAAGAGTTCTATTCTTGGAATAAAGCACCGTTCCCCTCTGGGCTTGGTCACATGAATTTCAAATGAAATTGATGTGAATCGATGTTGGCGATATAAAATTTTGGTTATCAATAATTTGCGGTCAGCATACACGAATCATTCGGTGAAATGTTTATTTTTGATAATCTTATCTTAGTTTGATTCTCTTTTGTTGATAGAACGCAGAACAATTTCATGTGCCGACAAGTAAAACAATTGTTTATTATTTATGTCGCATCTTTAGCTGCTGAACAAAAAGCTGTATTTATTATCAAAGTGGCGGAATTCAAACGTACATGTTAATTCATATCTGATTCTATTTTGTTGTTGTTGTCTTGAAGTGGCGATTATTCAAATAGGCTTTTACTTTCATTGACTGCAATCATATCAAATAAAACCACTTTTCAACATTTTTATGATAGAAGTATCATAAGTTTTATGATAAAGAAAGTGATAGGAATCATAAAGTTGAGTAAAACGTGTTAGATTCGAAAACAATTGATTATAAAATCAACGTGGTTATTGAATTGATTCTGAATTATTATTTTGACTTTCATAAATACTGACCAAAACATACTTGAAGGACTGTTCTGCTACCTGAATCCGTTTCTGTGTTTTTCGAGTACAATTTGTGTAGAAAATTTCGAATCCAACACGATTATCTCCATCTCCGTTTTTTTCCGTCATTTGCATACAAAATCATTTTTCACAAAGCACATTTCCATTCGCTTATCATAAATTCAATAATGTTTAATCGTTCTGAAACTAAACAATCTTCAATCTAAATGAAAGTTACACTCTCCGTATGCTTCATAAAATCGAAATAAAAAAGGAACTTTTTTTCGAATTGAACTTTTTTATTCGTACGATTTCACTAAAATTTATTCTATTCACATGAAAAATCGCAAAATCATAAAAAACCGCTGATTAAATCTATATTTCGCCGAGAGAATCGGGGCCTTGTTCATCATTTCTTATATCTTTCCGAAGTAAAAGTGAATGAATAACTCGTTTTGAGCGACTCGTGAGAATTTAAAAGTAGTGCAATGATATGATGGAGACGCCTTACATTGCTTAACGAATCGTCGTGAGTGGAGATGTGTGAAGAGTAAAGAATAAAGTTAATGAGAGAGATGGCCTAAAATTCAATGCATGAATACTTAAAATGTCAAAAGAATAGATTTCGAATTGATACACATTTTCTTGTCTCTACCTATAGTGGTAATCATAATCGTCACTCAAAATAATGAAACTTTTAAATGAAAAATATTCAAAAATGTGAACATTCCGATTCAAATACATTGAATAGGCTTGTCTCCACTCTTGAATATGCTCTTTTGCAACAACAAGACTTTGGCGCTCAAAACAGGCATTGTATCTGTCAATGTTGAATCATATTTGCGCGCACGAAGAAAAACATTGTGCGGCATTTGATTGTCATTGAACTTATAAATATTCTTAATAAACGACGATAAATAAATATTTTCTTTTCAAAACATTGACAAAAATATAATTAGAAAAAAAATGTCTCAACAACGATCGATTTTGTACGTATTAATTGCTGTGAAAAGATATGGTGAAATAGTGTTTCGATTCAAAAGAATAAACGGTTGCTTTGTTTGTGTTTTTTTAGATCATTCTTTGGAAAGCCCGCAACTGTCACTAAGACTGAAAGTGTCGCAAAGAGCGAGCCGAGCAGGTATTTCATGATTTTTTGTTGTAATTGCGTTGATTTGCCAAATTACCGTTTCTACGCAGCAAATCATTGTTGAACGCATGCAAAGTGTGTGCCATTCGCAACGTGGTTGCACATTTTATTTCGTTTGTATTATTTTAATTTGTGCATATATATAAAATGTATGCACCAAAATTATTAAGAATCGTATCAATTTGTAATCGTAATTTAGTTGTAGCCACACGTCAATTGTTATCTAGTCAACAATATTTACAATCACAAAATGTTATCGTTAATTTACAACGATATAAATCGAATGTTAAGAGTAAGAGTTTAACTAGTGTATTAATTAGTTCGAACAGCAGTCCCGATGACAGTAAAAATGTGTCCAAGGAAAAAGTGCAGAAAAAACGTCGTCGCATCATCAGCAGCGATAGTTCCAGCGATGATGGTAACAGTCCGGCCAAAAGTAAACCGGCTGAAAATGAGATGTGAGTTTTTTTTATTCCGAAAGAGCGTATATTGAAAAAAAATATTCGATAATTTTTATGACATTTTTAGGTCGCCGCCGACAAAGCGAAAATCAACAAGTACAGTTGTAAAGCAAGAGGAAATTTCGCCAGGTAAAGAGAATGACAAGAGCAAAAAGAATGAAACAGCAAAGAAAACACCAATTTCAACTCCGGTCAAAACCCCGATAAAAACTCCGAAAAAATCGCCGACCAAAACGTCGTCGAAAAAGAAGACACAACCGAAATCGGATACAAAGACAAAATCAAAGAAGACATCACCATCACCGGCCAAAGTTAAAGAAGAAAAAATGGACACCAGCCCATCTGAAGCGAAAGAAGAAAAACCAAAACCACATCCATTCTTCACCAAACCAAAGGATCAAGCGACCGATGGCAAACCAGATGATCTCTCATACAATCCAGGCAAAGCCAATTACCATCCCATCAAAGATTGCTTCTGGAAACATGGAGAAAAGTAAATAATTCAAGACATTTTTATACTCGTTGTAATTTCTAACCTCAAAACCTTTATATATTCGGTAAAAAAAGAACACCATACTTGGCTTTGGCACGGACATTCGAGGTGATTGAAGAGAATTCCAGTCGATTGCGTATGATTGAAATTCTGGCCAACTTTTTTCGATCGGTCATTGTACACAGTCCATCCGATTTGGTGGCATGTGTTTATTTATCGCTTAACAAATTGGCACCGGACTATGAAGGTTTGGAATTGGGCATTGCCGAAACGTCATTGATGAAAGTGATTGCAAACACAACGGGTCGTAGTTTGGCTCAAATCAAAGCCGATGCACAAAGCACCGGTGATTTGGGCATTGTGGCCGAGAAATCAAAGAGCAATCAACGCATGATGTTTACACCCGCTGCATTGACTGTGGACGGTGTGTTTACAAAATTAAAAGATATCGCAAATCTGAGTGGACATTCGGTGAGTGTATTCAGTAGGATTGTATTCATTGGATATTGCAAATAAAATTATTGTTTATTTTTGTAGTATTTTGCGAAGCTTTGTTGAAAAAATATAAAACAAACTAAAATATCATTAACACATCTTTGCAGGCAATGAATAAGAAAGTTGATAAAATCCAATCGATTTTCGTGGCATGTCGACATTCAGAAGCACGTTTCATTATGCGATCACTATTGGGTAAGCTTCTTGCCCCTATAGGGGCAATTCACTTAAAAATTGCCTTTCAATTATTTAATAATTGTTATTGATTCTTTTTCAATTATTTGTCGATTATTTTAAATTAATTCTATTCTTTTCTTTTGTGATTCTCCCCTAGGTAAGCTTCGTATTGGTTTAGCGGAACAATCACTATTGCAAGCACTGTCACAGGCCTGTGCCTATACACCACCCAATCAGTATGCAAACGGAGAATCATTCCCACCACAAGTGATTAATGCAAAACCAACAAAAGAACAAATTGAAGAGGTTGCTTTGACAATCAAAACAACTTACTGGTAAGCATTGCGATCGAATTCATCTGTAGCGATGAATTGTTTGTTTATTTCGGTTTTAGTTTATCAATCGAATGACTTTTACATAATGACAAATTATCACATGTACAATTGACGTAATTGTTTTCTTTAGCCAATGTCCGAACTATGATCGTATTTGTGATGTGTTGTTGAAACATGGTGTTGAAGAATTATTGGAAAAATGTCAAATGGCACCAGGCACACCATTAAAGCCTATGTTGGCTCATCCAACGAAGGGAGTTTCAGAGGTGTTACAACGTTTTGATGGCATTAAATTTACATGTGAATACAAATATGATGGTGAACGTGCTCAGGTAAAAACTCGCACAAAGACAAGATTTTTTTTTTTTGAAAATTTCAAAATGAATTCTTTTTGTTTCCATAGATTCACATTGCCGAGGATGGTACAGTAAGTATTTACAGTCGAAATCAAGAGAACAATACAACCAAATATCCGGACATTATCGCTCGAATCGGCGATGCAAAAGGTGCCGACGTAAAATCGTGCATTTTGGATTCAGAGGTTGTGGCTTGGGATGAAGAACGTAAGCAAATTCTACCGTTCCAAGTGTTGAGTACACGCAAGCGTAAAGATGCCGACAAAGAAGAAATCAAAGTGAAAGTGTGCGTTTATCTATTCGATTTATTGTACCTTAATGGTGAACCATTGGTGACAAAACCATTTGCGGAGCGTCGTCGTCTGTTGTATGACAATTTCAAAGAGGTTGAGGGTGACTGGAAATTTGCCACCTCACTCGACACCAACGACATCGATGAATTGCAATCATTCCTAAACGAATCGATCAAAGGTAACTGTGAAGGTTTGATGGTGAAAACTCTGGATGATACATACGAAATTGCCAAACGATCGCGAAATTGGCTCAAATTGAAAAAAGACTATTTGGAAGGTGCTGGAGATTCGTTGGATTTGGTGGTGATCGGTGGATACAAAGGCAAGGGCAAACGAACTGGAACTTATGGTGGTTTCTTGCTCGCATGTTATGATGCTGATAACGAAGAGTATCAATCGATTTGTAAACTTGGCACCGGGTTCAGCGATGATGATTTGGTTAAACATTCGGAATTTTTGAAGCAACACGTCATTCCATCACCAAAGTCGTATTATCGCTTCGAATCGTCACTTGAGCCCGATGATTGGTTTGACGTTGTACAAGTTTGGGAAGTACTATGTGCTGATCTCTCACTCAGTCCGGTTCATCAAGCAGCCAAAGGCATTGTAAGTTTGTCATTCGTTTTTTAATCATTTCTTCCACAGACCAAACTGATCAACATTTGATTAAGATTATTTTTTCATTTTCTTTCGATGCGAAAAGGTTGATCAAGAGAAAGGAATCTCATTGCGATTTCCCCGATTCATTCGTATTCGCGATGATAAATCCGCTGAAGATGCAACATCCGCTCAACAAGTTGCTGACATGTACTCGAATCAAGATCAAATCAAAAACCAAGAAAAATCCGGAAACAAAAACATTGAAGACGATTTTTATTGAGGCCCTACTCGAATTTGCGTTCAATTGTATTTTCGTTATAGTAATGTTGGTCATTTATTCACTATATGTCGGTGAATGAGTTTTTTTTTGTACTAGTTAATAAGGAAAAGTCAAATTATAAAATGAGAATTGTTTTGTTTAGTTGAATTTGGAATTCATATACAATTATTGCAAATTTTTTCATTATCATTCGTAAATATTTTTTTGTTCATTTTTGTTTCTCATTGCGGATCCAATGAATGTAAGAATGTTGTTCTTCGCAATCATTTCTAAACGTAGTCCTTTAGTATATATTGAAATGCGTAAATAAATAAAAAAACAAAGACTCCCTGTTCAAAGTGACATAAAATGTAAACAAAAGCCGAGTTTTATTGTTTATATCTTCTTTTTTTTCACGGATATCATAGTTGGGTGATGACTTTCATATATCGTGCGCGTGGTTCATACAACATAAAAACGAGTAAAATGTTTGGAATGCAAGAGTGAGGCATTGATCATCATTTTGGCACATATTTTTTGCAAGTGCGCATGCGTTCGCTTATTCATTCGCATATCAGAAATTCTCTCACATGTTATGTGATGCGATAAACAATAGCCGACGCATTGGCTGAAACTACTTGATTTGTTTCGACATTTTTTTGTTTTATATTCAAGATTGAATACCACAGAGCACAGACACTTTTGAAGTGAAACACCCGATCAAATGGCATAGACTTTAAGCACACAATTTGTATTTGACGTGTAGCAAAACGGTCGGCTTTTATATTTAGAATGATGATTTGATAATAAATGCTAAACACTTTTAATAACATCGATGCCAAAATAAACATTTGTAATAGGGCGTTTGCAGCGCCAAACATCTGAAACACAAACGAATAATGTGTATATATGACTATTTTAGGATCGATAGAGAATATTGATCGTCAAGGATCGCGAACGCCGTTAGTCACGGTAATGTGATGAAATGTTTTAAGTTTTGCAACACACCTGAATGCGAACAGTCGAGACCGATGAATTTATTTAAGACGATATATGACCCACTCAATATGAACTGGGTGTCGAACGATGATAAGAATGCAGGATGTTTCTTCTCGATTAAATGTATTGACGCATATACTTCTAGTACGAACACTTCACGATTAGTTGAGAGTTAAAATTTATGACTTTTATTTACAACATCTGTAAAAGTATTGCCTATTCATTTGATCTACCTACCATGTAAACCTTGAAATAACAAACTCCCGCGAAGGGGTTACTTTGTGACCCAGTTCAACGTTTCTGAAAAGTAGCTTGTAACTGAAAATAGAATGAAAGAGATAAAAAGAAATAGGACAAATGATGAAACCGGTTAATCCGGAAAAAAATTGTGCCAAAACATTCCGTTCATAAAATATGCAAACAATTTCATGTGGTAAAAAATTAATTTTCGTTCGATTTAAATTCGGTCACATTCCTTTTACACATTTTCAAAATCTGGATAACACAAGTGCAACACACTCAGCACAAACTACCGTTGTAGTTGTTTCATACGATGGGATGCCGTCAAGCAGCCGTGTGTTACTATTGATTTTTTTGATCGAAACAATTCAAAGCTCGTATCAGCTTAAAACGTGTGGCACAAAGGTAAGAGAACGGGAAAAAAATTGATCATGCATGTTCACACTTACGAACTAATCAGTTTGCGATAGATCGGTGGTGGGGATTTTGTCGAAGTTATAAATAAATTTTTGCGATGAGAATATTGCCGAAATCGAAAAAAGGTATGACTGGTCCGAAATGAGTGTGATGTAAATCGCGATTTAGTGTGAGCGAGTGAATAAGTGAGTTGGTCCGAAATTGAGAATCGGACAGTAATGTGAATTTTCGAATAAAAAAGAATAAACAGTTGAAATATTAAGCGTTAAAAAGACGGTCGTGCATAGGCAGGAGCGCAGTTTTAAAATTAACGTGTGAATTATAGAGAAGCGACCGCAAAAAAGAGAAAGAGAGAAAGAGAAATGTGTGCGCGCGCTTATCTATTGCCTTGCTTACTCACTTCGCAATCCAAAATCAGAGAGAATTGAGTCGGTTGACGAGAAGAGTAGCGTAGTTGTGAACGCAGTCATTAGAACGCAGTTGAGAACGCAATAGGAAAATTGTGTGTGCTCTGACTGTCGCACCGGGTGTGTGTGAACTTTAAATGGAGAAAATATATTTTTAATTTATCCCGTGTCGTGTGTGTCGTTTCGTGGACACATTTATTCATTGTGTGTACAGCAGTTACTCATCATACACAAAATATCATATAGTTCGAAGCAAAAAAAGAAGAAAACCAAAACTGCATTCGCTGTGCACACAACGTAATAAGAAGAAAGTTGATCTTTTTTCCGCTGCATAAATTCTTTTATTTTGATAAATTGCACGCAGTTTGTCATCAATCTTTTTTGAAAGCAAAAGAAGTGAGTGAAAAAACGGTTGTGTGCGTGTTCATGTGAATCTTTCTTCGCCGTAACAAAAAAAAAGTGCATGTGATTTTGATAGAAACGGACAGTGCGCTGTGGCTATTTCTTTCACATAAAAAAAAATTTGCCGAAGAGAAGAAAGAACGAAATAAAAGTCAAACAACACAAGATATTTTCAATTTTTTTTTGTTCCTTTGTTTGCCTGACTTGCGAAATTCTCGCGAACCAAAATTGGTGTGAATGCCAACAACGTTTTGCGACGATACAGTTTTATATATATTAAGTAAGAAGCCAGCGACGACCAAAACATTTTTTGAATTAGTCATCCTCATCAGGAAAGTGAAAGCGAGCACTTATTTTTAATATATATATATGTAAGTATACCCAACGAAATAAAAAAAAAACTATTTTAAAGAATATTGCAAATGCTGTTGAGCATTAAATAGAAAAACATGAATATGTATAGCATGTGGTAGCCAAGCATAAATGCTTGACAGTGGAATGTGAACAATGCAACTATACATAGAAATAAAATAGTGAAATGAAGCTGAACGGAGAACAAAAAGGTTAATTAGTTCAAACAGTCAATAAGTCCGAAAAAAATTACAATAAAACACTTGAAAGCAAATTACGCCGTAAATTGAAATTGCATCCGGAACGGCGGGGAAAGGAGTGTAACCGTTCCAAAATCATTGAATCATTTTGTCTATCGTTTTTTTTTCATTTCATTTCAAACGTAAAAATAGTTGAAAATCATTCAAAAAATATTCAGATCGCCAATCGGTATAGCGACGCAAAAAGCCCACGCACAGCCTTTATTCGAGAAATAATCATCATTCAAAAAAAGAGCAAAGAATGGGGAATATATTATATTTTTCTTCCTCAAAGCCAACGTAAAAAAGAGAAAGAGACTGTATCGCGTAATAGATTTCTATCGTAGATTTCAAGATTGAGTGACTGTATCACAATTTTGATTCGTCATCGCCTCGATTTATTATTACATCTTATTGCAGGATATTGAACGAAATTAGATTGCATTATTGACGGTGAAAAAAAAGAAGAAAACATTTTTTGTCGAATAATTTTTAGATGGATGAAAATCAATCGCAAATATCGAGTATTTTCACAAGTCAAGCGCCGTTCGATGTTCATTAGCCATGAAAATGAGTAAAACGAGATCTCATCTCCGTGATATTTTCTGAAACTCATATTTCACACTGAGTTTGTACGCGCCTGAACGAAAAACTTTGCGCAAAGTGAGAGAAAAATATTAAGATGTCAAAAAACAGCTCTTTTTTTAAGATCGTGACAAGGACGTGTGAACAAACGCGATAGAACAAAAACACTTTTCGTAATATAGACAGCACACATTTCCACTCGATCCTTCATCGAAATGATATATAAAAATATTCTTTGGTTCTCTATCTCACTTTGATCGTGTTCGTTATATCGTCGAGCGATTGCACATATTCACAATGTAAATTGTCTACATTTAAATGCGATGAAACGAATGGATCATATAAGTGACGCCCGATGTAACCTTAAATTTAAAAAAAAAAACCGCAGTTTAAAAGGACGATCACTGGAATACAAATTACGTGCTCATTTCAATTAGTTATCACGGGAGAAACCATCTGCATCGATATGTGACTGTAAAATGCGATTTTTTTCTTCTTCTCCGTTTCACAAAAATAAATTTATCGGTTGCGGTTTACTAAAAATAACATCCATTTGACTATTCATGCTGTAAGGCAATATTCCTGCACTGAATGAGATGAGAAAGATGCTCATTGAATACGGAGAAAGAATCACGAACTCATTCAAGGTCGTTGAATTATCGTACATTGGTGAAATGTGAAGCAATTTCGATATATGGTGTTGGTTGTTTTTGTTGTGTGTGAACAAATCATTGCGCAGAATATTACGACGCTGGCACAGCACACGAGAAAAAAAACAAACAATACATTTCTATTCATCGAGAAAATCATGTGGCACACAACGGTTGTTGCCACAGTACACGCTCAATCATAATGTGATTGAGTCGTATAAATAGTTGTTTAATTAGTTCCTGTTATTTTTATACATTGACTTTTTTGATTTTTAAATAATTTCGTTTTTTTGGCAAAATATTCATGAATCGCAGTTTGTTTACTTGTTTTCCTGATCATTGGGTTTTTTTCCCACTCTCCCTCTCTTCCAAATTTTTTTTATTTACGATCAACTGATCGCCAGATTTAGGCGTACAATGAGCTCGAAGCAACAACAACAAACGAAGGCACCGACCACAGATAAAAATGGTAATCATATTTCTCTGAGCAAAGTTTACGAACAAATATTAATTAACGACATTTATTGTATTTCAATTGATATTGTGCAGTGGTCGAGACAGCCGATGCAACCATTGACGATGATAATAAGAGTGATAGCGAGTACGAGTACGAATACGAAGAAATCGAGGTTGAAGTCGACGATGATTATGAAGAAGAAACGGGAAGCAAGGTGATGATTTCTGAAGGTCAGTGCACCAATCGTACTCAACATTCACTTTGATACATGCCACACCATTTGACAAAGTTATTTTAATGAAGTAGTACTACGTGATCAATGATCATTTTTGTTCCTATTACGTTTTCTCTCTCTCTCTCGTTCGATGAGAAGCAGAAATTATTTATTTTCATTAAAATTAATATCAAATTAGTAAAAAATTTATTGCCAAAATTAATTGCGCTGAAAATAGTTCACATAATAATTCATATAAATTCAAATATTGAAATCATTTTTGTTTTTAGTCGAGACAATTGTGCCGAAGGAGGAAAAGAAACCTCAGGAGACGCTTGTCTTGAAATCGGATGGTACGACACAGAAATTGATTCAAAAATCAAAGATTTCACGAACGTCAGTGAGTCAGGATAAACAAGTGAAGACAATTGTTAATCAAGAGAGACAGATGAAACAGGAAAAAAAAACAAAAGTGGAAAAAGTTGAGAAAATGGATATGGTCAACGATGCGGAAAAGCAAGAATTGAGTGATAAACCACGACTGGGTCGAGCATTGACGAGTCAAGAAGAATCAATTTTGTTGCCGCTGCTCCAAGGATTGTTGGCTGCAAATGGAAACGATTCACCAAAGGCAAAACCAGAGAATTCATCATCGCAGAATAAAGAACCATCCACGAGCAACAAGAATAGTCGATCCAATTCGCTTGTCAAGAAAAACGAAAACAGTAAGCGCTACTTGAAGGTGTCTGTTGTCAGGACAGTTTTTAAATTAATTCTATTTTCTTTTAAATTAAAGGTGAATTGGCAGAAGGATCTAATATTCTTGTTGAATTATCGACAGCATTGAATAGATTACAAAATACATTGTTAGAGGAAAAAGAAGTGGTAACCGATACACGGAAACGGAATACAATTTTAACGCTTGTTGCGTGGTTAAAACGTGTCTTACAAACGTCGACCACCGACAATACTGAAGCGCAGCTGTTTTCACTTAGTGAAATGTTGCCAACCGAATTATTGCTAAGCAAACTCATGCCACAGCTCACCAATGGCAATGATAATGAAAAAGATGGACCACAGCAAGACAATCGCTCCCCGTCATCGAAACGTTTTTCACGACAGAAAAACAATCGCTTTAATACGGTTGGTGTGAGCAAAGAAGAATTGGCCGATGCTCGATTGTATTTGCAAAAGAAACTTTTATCGGAAAATCTTGCAACGTCCGCCTCGAAAGTGGTGCATGAAAAAGAGCAACAAGCAATTCTCGATGATGATGATGATAGTCGACGAAAATCATTGAACCTGACCTATTCGAATGATTTGGATAAAGATATTCGCAGCATTTTTCGTGAGAGTAAAAACTCATTTTCAAAATCGATTGATCTTGTGCCATCGCCAGATGATGTGAATCTGAAACATGTGTTCCCAGTAACACGAATTGAACAAACGAAAACGTCTCCGTCGGCACCAACAACAACATCAGCCACACGAATTGAGCAAACGAAGTCGGTATTCCGACGCAAATCGAATCCAAATTTAAATAACGCCACAACCGATTCAGACGACGACGAACCAAATAACCGAAAATCAAACGGTTCAATTACCAATTCAACCAAATCTATGAACAAATTTGCATTACGTAAAATAAAAATGAAACGGGCCAATACAATTGATATACCAAAAGAGCAATTGGCCGAATTGAATTTGAATCACAATTTCTCCGATTCGGTACAACAAAATAACTACGCACATGATAAAACAGTGAATGATATTCGTCAAAATATTACGTCGAATGTTAACAATGAGCTGGATAAAAATCATTTGCCCGAATTTCAAGTGAAATCATCGAATGATAAAAAGTTTATGGCATTTTTGAATAAGAATTCAGATGAAAATCATAGCAGCTATGTGAATCCGTTGAAAACAGCATTGCCCGTGCAAAAAGCCAATTGGACTAATAAATTTGGCAATTTGAAAAACTCATTCGAACACAACGATGCACCACAATTGCCTGTGTCGCCGAAATTGAGCAAAAAGAATAGCTTTACACATGCACCCACATCGCCGTTTAAAGTGGTTCAAAGTAATAAACCACCACAAGTACCAAATGGCGTTCATCATCATCAGTATAACAGTCATAGTGTGCACAATAAAGTTGCCGCCTTTCAAGCACTCGATAACAAAGGACAGCCGCCGCTAGCAAATCCGAAACCACAACTTCGCACCCATCAATCGGTACCATCATATCCAACCGAAGATAAAACGTTTTCAATGTACCGTGATCCAAATGTACATGTAAAGCCAAACGAATGGCAACAAAATAAATACGCATCGGTCGATAGTTACATCCAAAATAATACCGTCTCGCCAAAAATATCGCAAACATCATACAATCCACTCTATGTGCCATTGAACAAACAATCGCCATTAAGTCCGACATCACCACAATCAAATCAAATAACACCGAAACCAATGATTACAGCATCACCAAGTGATTTTCCAACGTATACATACACCTCCACTGATTACACGCAACCAACGTGCGTATCAACATTTGGACCGGAATCGGTTGTATCGCCAATTCAGAATGTTACTTCGCCGGTGATCAAAAATACATCGCCAGTAATTAAAACCACCATTTTGCCGGATACAAGTTATTTAAAATCAAAATCACCGACCAAAAGTATGCCACCACTGTTGGGCTCATCGAGATTGTCCAAACAAATGAAAACAGTGGATTTGTACAGTTCCAATGAATATCTCTCTGAACCGAACACCTATTATCGGTCACCGCAACCATTTTCACCGACCTACGATTACAGCTATCCAATGAGTAATCACGATTCGCGACGTAGTTCTGGTGAATTTATGGCAACATCACAAATTATGAAATATCCACAATGTCAAACGGCAACCGTTGTGAATAAAGTCACCACGCGATACGAAGATGAAAAACAAGCGGCTAATTTACGAGCATTCTTGACAAATAATCGCAATGAAAAACGTAAATCGGAATACAGTGAAAAATCATCAGTGTCACCATTGTCCGAACCGAACTTTAGCCATGTTAATGAAACCTATGTACCGCCTATGGATCCCGGAATACGCATAAAAGCGAATAATAACTTTGTTTCGATGGAAAATATTGGCTCTACACAGTTTGTAACACCAGAACAAGGAGCACCGATTCGATTGCGTAATAATACATCTTATTATGGGTCACACAATCTTCTGGTTTCAAATCAAAATGAATTCATACCGCCAAAAACACAACAACAATTTCTGAGTAAATTTGATTCAAGCAAAACGATTGACAAATCGAAGTCGATTGCGGCTCCGGTCCGATTGAATAGCTATGGTGGGCAATATATCCAACCGAAGGTTGAACAACAACTAGATTTTAGTAAGCCCACGTACGGTAGAAAGCCCACGAATGACATTCAAAATAATGTGGTTAATAATAACATAACGAATCTGAGCCGAAGTAATACCACCACACATCAACGCGTTGCAAACTATGAAGTTAAACGAAAACAATCGCTTCCTGCACAAAATTCCGATTTCTTTGAGTCTGAATTTGATCAATATCAAAATGCACAAAGTAGTAGTACTTATTTACCATTTGGTGCATTGAAAAAATCTAAATCAACACATACATTGGCGTTGCTAAAACAATTTGAAGATAAAACGAAAACAGAAGAGGTTCCATTGCCATCGTATATTCGAAGACCAACGTTTGAGGTGCCCGAAACGAAACCGATTGAAATGAAACCCAAGTCAATTATTAAGAAAACACCGAAAATTGAAGATGCAATACCGATGCAATCGCTTCCAAAACTAGTTCAACAACCGTCGAAGCCAATTCAATCAGTGTCAACACCGGCACCGCCCATTCGATCAAAGAGTCCACCACAAATTGCACCAATTTTACGAAAAAGTCCGCCAAAACTTGAACCGATTGTAGCAAAGAGCACACCCCAGGTTCGACCAAGAACTCCATCGCCACCGCCGCCTCCGATTCGAAAGACTCCACCAAAGAGTGCTGTGGTTCGTCCTCCGCAAAAACTTCAAGCGCCCGAAATTACCGAAACTCCATCGTCACCACTTGTTGAAGATGGTCATATCATATATCCGGGTCAAACGGCCGAAACAAAGCGTCGTGTTCAACATTATGCACAAACACTCAACGCGATGCTAAATCGCAAATCGATTGTTATGGAAGACGACGAGGAGGAGGTTAGTGATAAAAAAGAATCACCAAAGGGTGGTGTACAACGATCAAAATCTGGTACACTATTGACCGTGCCAAAGCAATACGAAAGTGCCATTAAACGTTCAGAAGTTTTGGAAAAAGAACGAACTGTTGCTGCATATTTTGCGGGCAATAAATCACCGCAAGGTTTACAGCGTTCATCATCACAACACAGTGTACAATCGTCGACGTCGGTGCGAACAGTTGAAGAGCAAAAATCAAATACCGTTTCACCCATGGAAACGAACAAAGATTCAAAATTAACGGAATTACGAGAAACAAGCAGTCGAACTACAACAACAACCACAAAATCGGCGCATCATTTGAAAATTTTGCGCAA
>NW_022198157.1:1417406-1455368 GCF_009176525.2 Contarinia nasturtii | reverse complement strand
AACAGAAATATTTAAAATCAATTAAAGGTAATAACTTTAATCAAATTTAGAGGTATTGAGACATCTTTTTCGCTTGAATAAGTTTTGTCCAATAAGAAATGGCATACCTTACGTCCGAGTGGACAATCTGGGATATAAGTAGTTCGTGGAAATCCGACTGCAAAGTATGAACGGCCTGGATGTGGGTGTTGTTCCGTCTGAACTCCAGATGCAATGCTGAAAAAATCATTGAATTGTAAGTAAATGTTTGACTAAAAAAAAATCGATCGATTTTTTCGAACTACACTCACTTGTAAACAATTTGAATGGTATTCTGTCCCTCATGCCCGGCTACTTGTTTCGGTATAATGGACCACGTCATCGTCCCTTGTGGTTGATTTCCATACTTTTCACCATATACTATGCCACACACCGGACATTCAATGTACAATGGTGAATTTCGGCGATTACTTTCGGGTTGTTGTTTATGCTGTTGTTCGCTTTGTGTGATTATCAAATGATTCAAACAATTTAAATGCATTAAATGTTCGCAACGAATCAACGATACGGCTGGATTATTTGGATTGTGCTTCAACTCTTCAAGACAAATAACGCATGGTCTACACTTTGGCCATTCGGGATGAACAACATTCACAAATCGACTAATCATATCGCTGTCTGCATCAACACCAACAATTGATCCGTTAATTTTGTGCGATGGCAAGAAAACATCATCGTCTCCGCTGTATGTAGTTTCCGTCGTGCCGTAATGTAAACGTTCATTACTCTCATGGCTTAAATATGTTGAAATGGTATCGACACTGGGTCGTCGAATGCCATACGTATTGAGCATTCCACCGGCCGAAGTGTTTGTACTATAACAGCTACTGTCACCGTCCGTTTCCAAATATATATCATCGTCTTGTGAACGATACGAGCGTCGCGTAGCAATTAGATTTTGTGTTGAAGCGGTTGAACTATTACTTTTGCTACTGAGACGGCGATGATGGTTATGATGGCCATTCTCAATGGTTCGACGTAAACTGGATACCGGCTCCGGTTTGAATTGATTTATGCTCGATTGTTGTTTTGACTGTGTCAAATTTGGACTACTTTGCGATTGTTCAGTTTGACTGTGCTGCTTATTACTAAATATATTCAAATTATTGAATATTTGTCGTGCTAATTTGGACGAACTTGAACTGCTCGACGATGAACTGGTGTTATTTGCTGCAATATTCGATGGATGGCCATCATTTGTAGCGGATGATTGATGATTTTTTGATGATTTAACTAAATTCGGAAAAAGTTTTTTCGATTTTGTTGGTACCGCTGGTGGCGGTAATGGTTTTGGATTTGACGCATTTGCGACTGGCACATTAAGATTTGTTGAACGTTCTACCGTGTCTAAGACACCAAATAATTCTACATCGGAATTCACTTTAATCAATGGATATGGGGCTTGTTGCACACGTCGTATTCGCTTGATAGCACCGTTTGTATGGCGAATTTCTGTTAAATTGCTAAGATTTACGCGGAATGGCAGATTCAGCGAAGTGCTCATAAAGTCATACATTTGAATGCCCTGCAGATAATCATGAAGAAAAAGAAATTAAATTTTTCACCAAGAAAAACAATTAAGAGCAAAATCAATCTTACCTTTGTCCAAACATCTTCAAGAATATTTTGCACGTCCATATTGTACAAATTCCATTCGGAAGTGGTAAGACTCAGCCATTCCCATTTGATGCCTTTGCCAGCCGTTGTTTTTGTTGGCTTGTACATTTTTCGACGTACTCTGATCAATGGAAAATCTAAAACAAAAAAAAAATGGAATCGGTTTAGCAAATCGTGAATTCAGTTGATCATGATGTCATTTGAAAAATTACCGGAACTTTCTTCCAATTCACTACATTGCACCATTGTCCGTATATTGACAATGTACTGATCTAAACTTGGGTCAGCGTCCCCAAGTAATACTCTCGTTAATTTTTTTGCAAAGGCACGTTCAAGCAATTGTGAAACCGCTGGCGTGTACGGTAACCAATTGGCATTGTTGCGATGACACGATTCATATTCCCAAACAACAACTGCATGTCCCATTTTTTTAGCCAGCAAAATTACACTAATATTGGTTTTGTTTTTGTTTTTTCGTCGAAAAAAATCAACTTATATGCGCCATATAGAATCTGTTCGATTGTTTATTGCTCGAAAACGAAAAATGTTGCACATCTATTTGCATACGATGAAAATACACAGAAGCCAATTGAAACGTGAAAGAAAAAGAAATACAAAGGTCAATGAATTTATTTAAATGTCAAAGATGCTTGGATGTGATTTATTGTCTTTATTCCCCTTTTATTTAAATGGCACGACAACAAAGACAAACATCACGAATATTTCAAAACATGAAAATGTTAAATTTTGCATTGAAACTTTAAATGAATCGAAATGGTTTGAAAAATATAGCCATCGAATAAAACCAACCTGTTGCTAATAAAATGCACTTCTCATCTTTCACTGTTTTCCTTCATATTTATATCTTTGTTTTGTTCGGAGTTAAAGTATCATATTTACACTTGTATGGATTGAAATGAGTATTTGATATCAAAATTCGCTGTTAAGTAGCATACACTCAATACTCAATGCCCTTTTAATTTGTGTATTTTTATATTAGGAATTTGTTTGGCACAGAATTTTAGCTGCAATTTTTATTTTTATTCAATTTACTTATTGCACTTGAACAGATTCGATTGGCACAAATGCACCTTGCACAAATCATACGCCATTTGTAAATCGGATTGACACTTTCTATTTACAATATATTACATGGTAAGCGGATGAATTTACGCAGTGGCAATACTATTTTTGAATTAAACTTAAACTGTTTCTTTGATTTTCGCAAAAAATGTTTGATAATTTTTTTTATCAAAAAGTGAATAAAAAATGTACCTGAAAATTGAAAAGTTTTCTTTTAATTCTAAAATGCTCCATCCATCCAAATCCTCTGTGTCTATACTGCTTTGGAGTAGAAAGGCTTTTCAAACAGCGATAACCCCTACATTGTTCCGAAAACCAACTTCACGCATGTCCGAATGTCGTTCGACGACGTGCGTTTTTTGACAATCGCTATAGTTCCGGCTCGCATTGCTTTCCATAAGTCTTTTCCTAAAAACATTGAATTGGATCGGATTCACTGTGTGAAGCGATCTGAATAATCTCAAGTTTTTAATTTCATCGTTCGAGTAAATCGCGGAAAAATGGTCGTTAAGAAGGTAGAATATATCACTTTAATCATTCCACATAAGATTTTTTTCCAATTTTTTTTATTTTCTTCGAAAAATGCGTGAATTTAAAAATCTATATTAGTTTGCATATAGGTGGAATGCAATTTGATGGTTATGGTATGTCTCTAAAGTGTTTGGTGCGAGTTGCAAATGTGATTTTCATTGAATTTAGTTCCACAAAAAAAAAAATGAATGAAAACTTTTACTTATATATGTGAAAATTATTGTTACCAAAAAAAATGTCCATGTTGTTTTGTCACATAAAATGTGTATCGCACACACACACACATCGACTTGAGCATAACCTGAATTTGCGTTCACTTTGTGAAATCAATAGATTGTTATATGTTTCTTTAAGTATTTAAACCGAGATAAACAATAATTTGTGCTGACATTTTTTCCAGCCACGCGCGAAGAAGAAGGTGGTCGGTTCAAGCAAAAAGGTTGCTCCAGCACCTTTGGCCGTCAAAAAAGTTGAACCAAAGAAGGTTGTCAACCCACTTTTTGAAAAACGACCAAAGAATTTCGGAATCGGTAAGTAAAATCAATCATTTTCAAATGAAAACCAACAAAACCGCCGTCAAAGCCGTTTGCGAACATCGAAAATCATGTATGTGTTTTCATTTTTTCAGGTCAAAACATTCAACCAAAACGTGATTTGTCACGATTCGTTCGCTGGCCAAAATATGTTCGCGTTCAACGTCAACGTATCATCTTGCAAAAGCGATTGAAGATCCCACCACCAATCAACCAATTCAGCCAAACATTGGACAAACAAACCGCCGTTCAATTGTTCAAGCTTTTGGAAAAATACCGGCCAGAATCGAAATTGGCTAAGAAACAACGCCTAAAGAAGCAAGCCGAACTTAAGGCCAAGGGCAAGGAAACTGCACCCAAGAAGAAGCCAATCTTTGTCCGTGCAGGTACCAACACCGTCACCAAGTTGGTCGAACAAAAGAAAGCTCAATTGGTTGTCATCGCTCACGATGTCGATCCACTTGAAGTTGTTTTGTTCTTGCCAGCATTGTGCCGCAAAATGGGTGTCCCATATTGCATCGTCAAAGGAAAGGCACGTTTGGGAACATTAGTTCGTCGCAAGACCTGCTCGGCTGTTGCATTGGCCAACGTTGATGCTGCTGACCGCTCAAACTTGACAAAATTGGTTGAAACCATCAAGACCAATTACAATGAACGTGCTGACGAAATCCGTAAACACTGGGGTGGTGGTCTCCTCGGTGCCAAATCAATGGCCCGTATCGCCAAATTGGAAAAGGCAAAGGCACGTGAATTGGCGCAGAAACAAGGTTAAACTTTTTTCAACATTCGCGCATAAGAAAAATTAAAAACATTTTACAAACCTGGTATTTGTATTTAAAAGCAGATGATTCATAAATAAATAATGAATATCAAGTGAATTTGTTGAGAGTGTGGTTTATTATTGAGTTTCGTTTTCTTTCATGCTTTTTGTGGTTGACAACAGGGTGCATACATGACGATTGCATTTTATCGACTTAATTTTGACTTTTTACAGCTGGTTGCTCGAAAAACAAACATTTCACTGCAAAAGAAATTGTTTTGCGACAACGAATAAATAACAAATCAACTATTTTTGTCATTGCTAAGGTAACGTGAATATTTTCTGTCATTTGTAAACAAATTTTGTTTCGACTAAACTATAAAAAGACAGCAAATTGTTCGATTCGCTTTTCAAAAATATTTTTGTTCGTTTCGAAATCAAGTAAAAATAAAGAAATGGAAACAAACGACGAAAAGGTGATTTGGCCAAGTACACGTGTTGCCAAAGGCGGTATTTTCAATTTACCAAAGGTTAAGTACAGCAAAGAGACGCATGATTTTTTAAATTGTAAGCTTCTATTGAAAAATTTGTATTGATTGATTTTAACACTTGCAAAGTCATTCTTCTTATGAATTTATTCACCATTCTCTTATTGAACATTCTCTGCATGACGTTAGTGTTAATGGAAGAGCAAAAATTGAGCATTCTGCAACGAAATAAAATCAATTATATACTTCGGTCGGGTCAATCGTTGCCAAAATCGACGTCCAAACGAAAACCAATCGTCGATCGTTTCCCCGGTCTCGATGCGATGCGTGCAAAAAATGCCAGGCGTCGTACATTAGATGTGATAAAAGCAAGTGGTGGCTACGATCGTGCTAAGTATGCATTTTTTACAATTCAGTATCTTTTCATTCTTTATTTGAATTCAATAACGTTTCCAATTTTCGTCTCTTAAGATTCACTCCAAAAAGTTTCGAACCATCCGAATTGAAGAAAGTGCGATTGCAAGAAGAGATGAGCGGACTAAAGCATGATTTTTCCATTGAAAATGTCCAAAATGTACGGGCTGCATCAACTCAATCAAACGATGACGACATCGATCCGGTGGATGAATGTAATATGAAAAAAACTTGCATCCGTCATGAACTAGTTTACTCAATTGAATTTTGTCCTTGTATATTTTCTCTCTCTCTCTCTCTCTCTCTCTCTCTCTTTTTCGTTGTTACAGTATTACATGAGATACAAGAGAGGATGGATTGGTTAGAGGAAATGGAGAAACTGGGTGAAGGTCATATACATAGACCAATGATTAAAAGTGAGATTGAAGAGCGATTGCGCCTTATTAAACGACTCCAGCCAGACACTCAAAATGGAAAAAGGTCAGATGAAGGCAAGCATTTTTGAGCTTTGCATCACAAAAATCACGTTAATACAGGATAAATTAGTTGCACGTATAAAATTTTGCATGAAAAATCGATCAACCGTCACTCTACGCGAAGTAAAGTTTCTTTTACAAAAAAAAAATTCAAATAAATAAAGCGACTGAAAATTTTAAAGAAAAAAGTTTTATTCAAATGTGAGAAAAAAACGATCTCAACGGTACTGGTACTGGTACTATCTTGCATTCAGTGCATGGTGATTCAAAGAAACAGATATTTGCACAGAAATAAATAAACAATCTTTTTAGGGTATGTTCCGCGCCCATCTGCATAGAACGTCTTTGTAAATGGTTCCAATAGTGTTGTGATTGTCTTGAGGAACTTTCACATAGGCAAAAAACAAGCGATTGGCCCGATTACAAAATTAAAATCAGAATATCAATGTGAGTTCTCGGCAATAAATTTATTTTTGTGATAATGTCACACGATACGGTCAAATATTCTACTATGGTAAGTGTGTGAAGACGTGTGAGTATTTGAAAGAAAAGAAAACCTCAGTTTTGCCGATTGTCTGAACGCGCACCTTGCATACAAAGTAGACAATCACCACAATACATGCACACATACATTGACGCACACGGAGTGAGACAGAGAAAGAGCAAAAGATGTGAATGAGTGTGCACACAATACGCCTTAAAATTGACAGTCGATGCTTGCACAAGGTACAGAAAGCACGGCAAAAGACTGTATACAGTGTAAATCATCAATATATATACTCTTGAGATACAAATGAAAAATGAAGCATAGAATTTTATCGTAGTGTCAAGTGTTGGCAGAAACAGAGCAGCATCGAACATTTGGGCGAAACAAGAACTAGACAAGAGAGAGAGAGAGTAAAAGAGCATACACACACAGAGAAAATAAGACAAAACAATTGAAAATTCGATGCATTTTGCAAATTAAGTTTAATTTAATTATTTATTGCTATCAGTGTGTTTTTTTTCTTCTGTTTAAAAAAAGAGAGATACAAAGAAATGAAATAAGTATTTGTTTATCTGGTGTATTTGTCATCTGTTTGATTGAGATGAATCTGTGAGTGCACAAGAGGAGAGGAGAAGCCACACACACAGCAAGCCTCTGGCTTCAGATTGTTTGCAGTTTGGTTATACAGATCAAATTTGTTTGCATTTTGTTATGTTCATCACATCTCAGTTCAATCAATAAAAAAGAAAACATCGTAAAAATGTAACAAAATTTTGGACAAACAAATGTTTCTTCGCTGGTGATATAATAAAAGTACGCGAGACGTGAAAAGTGAGAAAATCGTTTTAGTTTGTGTACAATTTACTAAAAATCGACAAGCATATAGTGGCAGGTGTGAGTGTGTACGTGTGTAAAATTGCGTGTCTTGTGTATGCTGTTGTTGCTGCTGCGAAAACGCAACGATATCAACAGCAATACAACTTGGAAGTGAAAAAAAAGAAGAAAAAAAACAAGTACTGCATATGGTATGTTTGCGGAAATGTTTTCGGGCATACAACAATAAAAAAAATTGTTGTTTTTGTTATGTTATATCGTGTGTATCGCAAGAGTGTAAAAGCTAGTAATAATAATATTGTTACGATTTTGCATTTTTTTCATTCGTTCAATGTACTCTGATGATTGCGCCTTTGCACTGGTGCATGCGCTCGAATAATCAATGTTGAATTACGATTTTTAATTACAAAGAACGCTTCAAAGAGAAAAGCACGAAAATATTGTAATTAGAAACAAAAATTACGGTGATTGACCGTGTTACAAGAGTAAAATAGCTCCTAGCCAAAATTCGTGTGTGCCAAAATCAACTAAATCAATCGAAAAAATGAGTGTTTTTGCGGATTTTCGTCGAATGTGGATGAAACGATTTCCGGAAAATTCATTGTCCAGCGAATGGGAAGCAGATGTCCGCGTTAGTTTAGAACGACACAAACAAAAAGTGGATGATTTGAGCAAGGAGCTCGAACAAGAGATGCTCTATGTTGAGTATTTGGAACGTTTGCTCAGCGATGTTGAGGACTTTCGCAAAGCAGGTGGTGATCTATCGGTTCCATTTCATGTGTCAGACAATGACGGCAATGAACAAGACGCAACATCGGTCGCCAGCGCCGAACAATCAATCGATAAACAAACGGAAAAATGTGATGACATAGGCAGTGCAACAACTGATGAACACACATCAGCATCGATTAACGGGGTATGTGTAGCATGCATGAAATATTCATTATGAAGCATTAAGTTATATATATCGTTCTCGCTGCGTTGTTGCCCACAAACCGTATCTCATATTCTGTTACTCTCCATATATCACAGCGCTTTAAAATGGAACGGTATACACACACCACACGCCACACAAATTCATGTACTACATACCTTAACTGTTGTGAATGACTGAATATTATGAACTTTTTGCTCTGTTTCTGTGAATTTCGCTCAGGCCATTCGGGTTATGAATTATTCAGCATTTAATTGGTACTAATTTGTCATAGATTTCGTTTGGTGGGCATTTTTATTTATTGCAACTAAGCCCCACGCGCTTTTTCAAACTTGCTTTGTCAATAAATATATACACATGCATATCGTACATCAAATCGTCACTTATCAATATTGAAAGAACAAAAATATCTCTGTTGCTTTGCATATATATGCATTCACATTTTTAAATGATTGCAAGTATGTGTGTGTGTCTGTGTGTATCTCTGTCTCGCCGATACGATGTTTATTTTTTTGTATATTATCATCGAAAATATTTTCGTAGAAATCGTTGTACCAAAATCAAATAGCCACGACTTTACCCTACACATCGTGCTTTATATTTGCATTGTTTTTATTCCCGTTGGTTATTTATTTCGTTAAGTTTCCTGTTATATGTTAACACAACAACACAACAACACAACAATACAATCAAATTTATTTACACCTAAAAATTATCACATGAGACTCATACATGCTGTGACTCATATTTGCACTTCACTTTATCTATTTATTTGTGTTTCCCTTATGTATATGTTTTTCTATTCGCGCTATCCCATATTTATAATTCTAACTGAGGCACTTTCAAATACGTACGTACGTAGGTACACTCACGCAGAACGAGAATTTATGACCGAATGATTTTTTCTGATATTAATTTAAATTGAGGAACAGAATTATTAATATTTTCGTTGTTTTGTTCTTTTCGCGTCGAAATTTTATATAGAACGGCAGTGCTACTGGTGACAAACTGACCACTGACACAGACTCGAATGAATTTTTAAACTCAATGGCAGCTATACGGAGTAAAGTGGAAAAATTGAATCAAAGCCGTGAACAAGGCACACTACATCATCATCAATGCATCGATGAATTGACATCACATTTGCGAAATAATCAATTGAAGGGCATTGGAGATGAATCGAAAATTGTGTCACCCACACGTTCGGAAACACCGACCAGTTTTGTGACAGTGATTGAAGTGAAGGATCCATCGCCATCATCCATTGCTACATCACAAACATCCACATCGATTTCGATTGCGGCGACCGATAGTGCTGAATTCAAACCAGAACCAACAACACCAGCACCAACGTTGCCACCACAACAACCACAACAACAACAGGAATCCAAAGAGGAGTCAGTGGCTGCCGAAAAACCCGAAGAGAATAATGCATCACCCGTGCAAACGGTAGAAATTAGGCGAAGAGTTCCACCAAGGTAAGGAAGACCCAATTACATAAAACGTTGTTCAATCTGGTTTCAGCAAAATTTAATGAGATCCGGTTTTGATTTCAGACCACCGCCAAAAGTTGCACGTCGTGGCCCAGTGCCAGAAGCACCAACAACTGCTACCATCATCGAAACACCACCATCACCTTCGATGACAACATTTGGCCATTCGCCAAGCAATAACAACAGTCAAACCACATCCGATTCAAATGTTAAACCATCGGAATTTCTTCGACACAAACATAACGATGAAAAATTGTCATCCGTTTTGCTCAAGTATACACAGCACGGTAACATCACAAAATCCGGACAAAATAGCAGCTCTGAAAGTCTTATCAATAGTACAAATAACGAAGAAACATTACACGTTGAATCATTTCCAATATCAGAACGGGTACGTAAAAACTGTCGCATAACAAATATTTGCCGGAGAATTTAATACGTTTAATCCATGATTTTTCAGATAAAAAGCTACGAATCAATATCATCGTTGAGTTCGGATGGACTAAAAGCCGTTGCATCGAATGCGAACAATACCAGTGCAAACAGTTCGTACAATGCAATCGATCACAATAATAGTGGCGGCGGACAAATTGACACCGAACCGTATTACGATACGGTTCCGATCGAAGAGACTGACGATGAGGTCGAAGTGGATGACAGTGATTTGAGAACCAGTTCATTACCAAAAGTATTAGAGAGCCAAATGAGTGTTGAAAGTGGTCAAGTTGGTGAACGTGTATCAAATTACATAAATATTGACTACTTTTTGTCGTAAGTATATTTGATTTGCTGCTTTTTTGTTTGCTTATGCGCGATGTATGTTCATTTTGAACATTTTTATCTATTTTTAGTAGGCAAAATCGAAAGCTACGGGATAGCTCGAATGAAAGTGATGATGACCTTGATGCAGGCACCTCATCACCACCGCCACGTTCCACCATTGATGATACCAAAAATGTATTGCCCTCACAAATTAAAGCCGTTGCGGTAAGTATTTTCAACAGCAACTTGGTCGAATTCAATTTAAAAATATGTTTTATTTGCATTCACAGCACGCTGATAACCATCGAAATGTTCAAATTCGAAACATAATCAGCAGCATTATTACGAGTGAAACATTTTATGTGGAATGTTTAACCAAAATGTTACATGTAAGTATTGTAAAGTCATCCTCATGAGTGATGGGACTCATCTCGAACGGGAAAAAATATTCAATTCAATAATTCTTCTCAAATTTTCAGTATATGAAGGCAATGGCAGCGACGTTAACCACATCACGTCCGGTCATAAGTAGAAATGAGTTGCAAACAATGTTTTTCAAAGTGGAAGAATTGCATGTAGTGCATACAGAGTTTTTAACATCACTGAAAAATAAAATTGCAATGGAGAGTCGCGATATTCACATTGGTGATGCATTTGAAGAGCTTGCCAAACACATTCATATTTACGGTGCATTTTTGCATAATTATGGTCAAGCCATTGATACGGTTAAGAAATGTGGCGAAAATAACAATCAGTTCAAAGAGATTGTATCGAAAATCGTGTTAAATTCAAAAAATGAACAATTGCTCACGCTGGAAGATCTACTGCATAAGCCGGTTGCACGACTACAGAAAAATGCATTGGTTCTGCAAGATTTAATTGACGAAACACCATCAACACATGCCGATTACAAACCATTGATTCAATCACAAAAAACCACTCACAAATTATTGTCGGAATTCAATGTCGTTCAAACCGAACTACTATCCGTAAGTGATACTTTATTATTGATTTCATTCCGATTTTGCGTTTACCACATATGTCTTTTTCCGAAATTTCAGAGTGAAGACAAAGCATTGAGACGCTTAGTAAGGAATTCATTTATCGTTGAATTGGTAGATGGTCATCGAAAGTTGCGTCATTTATTCCTGTTCAACGATGTGATTGCGTGTGCAAAGTATAAAGCAAGCGGTCGTGATCGTTTTGAATTTGAATTGAAATGGTTCATAAGTGTCAAAGATATTTTCATTCCAAGTGATGATTTTGTATTGCGTAGCCCAAGCGCATCGACCATAACAAATCCGCTGGGCATTGATGCCAAGGAGAACAATCCATCGAATTTATTATCGTTGAAAACGCAAGCATCGGCCGTACGCGATTTAATTTTAGCCGAAGAACGTGATGATAAAAAGCATAAACTTTATAGTTCACGTTCGATTGATAAATGTCGAAAGAAATTACATGATATTGAAGCGCAGCTGGTGTTGGCATCACCGAATTTAGTTTTTCGATTGGGCAATAAGACAAACAATAAAATTTCCACATTTTTCTTGAGCTCACAATTCGAACGAAATCAATGGATTGACTCGATAATCGGTTTACAAGAATCATGCAATTTATTAATTGCACAACAAGTTAATTTATTAGATTTACAAGCATGGATTGCCGCCTGTCAGACATTCGTCAAAACCGAAATGGGATCATATTTGATGCGAAATAGCCGAGATGAAAGTTTACTAATTGGCGATTTGCATCTAACTATTCTCGGGGTGTCTGGTTTCGATAAGCCATCGGATTTGTTTTGTTGCGTTGAAGCTGATTCGTATGGACATTATTTTCATAAGGCCACCACAAAAACACCAAGAAATTGCGTTAATCCACAATGGAATGAGAACTTCTTGGTTGAACTTGAAGGATGTCAAAATATGCGATTTTTATTATATGAAGACACTGGCAACACCAGACCAATGCTCAAGGCCGAACATGTATTAAAGGTATTATAATACTTATTTCGTCTATTGTTGAATATTTGATTTTGGATTTGTTTTTGTTTTATCTCGTTATCACTTTAGTTAAGTCGAAAATGGCTCGAAGATGCGCCAAATGCCAAATCATTAAAACTAACCGATGCGATTACATTGAATATCATCATCCGATTTGCAAATGAAGAGCTTCAATCGTGTCGTGTGCCAAATACAAAAGCAGGACCAATATTTGGCGTCAAATTTCAGCAATTATTAAAGTTAGTTTATGTTTCGATTCCGATCTTTTGAGTTTAATCGAATTTCTTGACAAATCGGGAATCTAATATGTTTCTTAACTTTTTATTCTAAAATTTTGTTAAATAGACGTGAAAAACGAGACATTCCATTCATAATAACTTCATGCATTCGAGAGGTGGAACGGCGTGGAATGCTAGAAGTGGGTATTTATCGTGTCAGCGGTTCAGCCAGTGATTTGGCAAGACTCAAGAAAGCATTCGAAACGAGTAAGTTCTTATTTTCCAATAAAATCGAAAAATCAATTCAAGAATATTAACTAATTTTTTTTGTCAAACAGACAATTATGAAGCCGAACAACAATTGAAAGACGTGGACATACATTCGGTGACCGGTATATTTAAAGCATATCTACGTGAATTACCAGAGACTCTATTCACCGATGTTCTATATCGGCGTCTCATCGAAACATTCAATAAATTTAGCAACATCAATGAGAATGAACTAAGCCATGAATTACAGAAAATATTTGCCGATATTCCACCGCAAAGTAAATCAACCATTAATTTCATTTTGGATCATTTGTTGAAGTGAGTAAAAGCGCATTTTTTTAAGTATTTACACGCTTTGTCTTTCCAACGATTGCTAATCGATTATTGTTCCTTCCAAAACAGAGTTCATCAACAAGAAAATGAGAATAAAATGTCACTGCATAATTTGGCAATGGTGTTTGGGCCGACATTATTGCGGCCAGCTTTAAATGCGACCAAACAAAAAGATCAACTTGAAACGAGCACCGTGGATGTTATGGCACAGGCCGGCATTTTATACTGTTTCTTGCAAGCAAGAAAGAAGTAAGCACAGAATAACTGAAAGCATCGCACAACCCATAACGTGATTTGAAATAGAACGAGAACAAAAATGAAATTCACAGATATTGATTTATCCGTTGCAAACCACATCAAATGACGTGAATTGTTTTGGGAATTGATAACAAGTTCGAGGGTTCACATTTTGAAATTCACAGCTGATTCAGACAGAAATACATTTTAAGTTTATCGCTGACTGAAAATTTTAATGCGATTTGTATTTTAACTGACGGAAGTTTGTTTCCTGTACGTTTTGGATTTTAAAATGTGATGCTGCTATTTTTGGCATCAAAACTTTATCAAAGTCCACTAAAAATAAACAGCATTTTTTTCAAAAATTTGAATTCAGTTTTTTGTTGCTGTAAAGATATAAAGATATCTGGAAATGCTTTTGTTTAATTTATCTAATGACGAATTGTTGAGATAGTTTGTGAAAAAAATTATTGAATTATAACGTTCAACGAATCTATTTGTTTCGTTAGGCTTTGTTTTTTATTTGTTATTTTTTTTTCATCGTATATGTAGATGAAGGAAAAAATGATTATGTTTTCCTCATCCACCGTTATCTTTGTGCAAGAACAAGTAAATACGATCCGTTTTTTATTTGTAATTTAAAATAAAAATAAAAGTAAATTCTTCCATTTTTACTAATTTACCTCCGAAAAGTGTGCGTTATAACCTTGAATGAGTTTTTGAAAAATTAAAGTGTTTTTTTTTTGCATATGTGTAGAACTCACATGCTCAACCGAAAAGCCAATATAAAATTGTATTTAAAAAAAAAAACCATTGCGTGATAGAAACCCCCACGAAAATTGAACAAAAACATAGAGAAAAGGCATAGCGCATTAAGATAAAAAAAGTCAAATATTTTTTATAGAAATCATGTTGCAATTTTGTGCGTTTGTTGGTTTAATGTGAATTGAATGAGAGTTCCATAAGATGCAAAAGACAGACGGAGATGAAAAGAAAAGCTTATTGATTATTACATTCTCAAAAACCTCAATCTGATGCTTAGACACATTTTTTTTTATTGGAGCAATCATATTCGTAGACATTTGACTAAAGATAATAAAATACCATTTTTAAAGAAATTAAGATAGATGAAGCGAGGCGATTATTTGTTATAATTAATTAACTAGAGAAAAAAATGAAGGAAAAAAGTAGCCTTGATTCGATACTGATACTTGATACGACTGAATTACATAACTAACTTTAGACATATAGAAAAATCATTGATGAAGGGACGGGATTGGATTTGAGTGCAATAAAATCGTTGGAATTTCGATCCAATTTAAAAGGTTCAAATAATATCCGATAATATAATAAATAAAGAATACATATTTTTCCATGAACCCAAGAAGAGATATTTTTCGATTGCTTTGTAGTTTCGATGAATTTTACAATCTTCAAATGTTCAAACAAAATATCAAGTTCAATAGCAATAAAGTTTGACCACTACACAAACCCACATCGAGTTTTATAACTTAAACATACCGATAAGATGCAAGCCTTTTCTCTTTTTTTTTTAAATGTCTTCAATGTCTTTAATCAATTCTAAACAGCTACAAATGCTTTTGGAATTATCGTCGATAAAAGGAAATAACACTTTGGATGTTACTAATATAGTTGGAGTTAAAAAAGAAAACAAATTTGCTCAATTGCATATATGTACTCTACCAAAAAGCAACATTATGTTTGAATTTTGTTTGTCTATTTTTAAGCAGCTCAATCGAATTGATAGGCGAGACCTACATTTAATTTCCAATAATTGCCAAACTGAATATATAAAACACACAACAAATCAATAATCTTGAGTAACTTTTTGTTTAAGATATTCGATATCACCTTAGTCGATAGCTTTCTTTTAAAACAAAACTAACCTTATGATCATATTTACCGTAGACAAATATCTGGCAGTTAATTAATAAAGAAAATAAAAAAACACAACCCTCTATTTTGATAAATTATTGTCACTCTTTGTTACTTTTTATTTCGCAAACTTTTTGTTTATCATTTCGATAATGTTTTGTTGATATGCTTCAAATTTTCTTCTATTTGTGCTCTTTTGGATTTTTTTTTGCTTATTCTCGTTTGGACTTTTGTTTTGTCTTTGAGTCAAAGATGAACGAAAAGGCGAAATTTAGAATTTTTCGAATTAAAAATACACTGAAAGCAATGACACCAAAGATGAATGCCCATACATCCAAATTGTATAATTTATAAAATGGCAAATCGACCGCAACACTTCTCAAATGTGGAGCACCTTTATTTTTAGCCACATGTTTGACCCAATGTATTGCTGTTTCTAACGGAGATCGTGGCTGATCGCGGAATCTGTCAGATATTAACTTTGCATTCTCTGCATAACTGAAAATCAACGTCAAAATTCAATTAGATCCTAAACAGATCTTATTATTTACTCTTTGTGATTTTACCTTGGCACGCTAAGCACTTTATTAACAGCTGTTGCAATGTTTTCTGCATTTAAAGTTTCAATTGGAACACTGATTCCAAAGCCTTTCTGTTCGGCCAATTTCATGTTCAAAGGTTGATCAAAGAAAAACGGAATTCCAACAACCGGCTTGCCAAAATGAACGGCCTCTATAAAAATGAAAATTTAAGAAAGCGATTCATATAAAATCGAATTAATGTTTTACCAGTTGTACTCAATAGGCCACCGTGAGTCAAAAATAGCTTGCAGTTTCGATGTGCCAAAATGGATTGTTGATTGAACCATGGTTCGACCAGGACATCGGATTGCTTATGCGATGGAATGATAACATTCTCATCACTTTTGATCAAAATTCGAACATTAGAATATGGTTTGAATGCATTTACGATGGCATTATATTGATGTTCGGGCAGTTTAGTTATAAGCACATTGGAACCAAGAGAAACAAAAATGGCTCCATCGACTGCTTCGTCTAAGAACTTTTGAATTTTTGGCGGTAGCGGTTCGATGTTTTTTGGTATTTGCATGCCTCCGACTTCAATCATATTTGGGGTATAAGGGCGGGGTGTGCCTAACGTAGTATGGGTATTCAGTAGAACCAATGATACGTTTCGTCTCATTTCTTCGAGAGATGGCCAATTTTTGGCTACGGGAAACAGTTTTTCCATGAGTTTTTGTTGCTTTGGCATCACATAGAGTGGATATACCAAGTCCGAAAACCAGTAACACAATGAATTTTGCATTCGTTGCCAAAATGTCATTCGGTCGGTGTATGGTTTGGATACACACGGCACATAGGAAGCGAAATTTGGTGTTCCAACCAAATCGGTTGTTGCTTTCGATGCACCGAACGTGGATAAGGCAACCACCGGAGCATTGTTATAATTACCAAATGCAATTATAGCTTCAACACTTCCAACTTCTGCAACGACAACATCGAAATGTTGTTTTATTTTTATGAATTCTTTTACATTTTTACTTGACACCGTCCAGTTGGTTAAAATCACACCCATTTCGTAGTATTTTAACGCTGTATTCCAAAAATACGTATTGCCCCAATCCAAAAAATTGTGCTTGGCCATTACTAATGAAATCGAAAATGTGTAAGCTATTATTGTTTATGATTTTTTACCGCTTTTACCTTTGCGCCAATTCTCGACCACGTTTTCGATAAGAACTTCTTTATAGTTTTTTATTGGTTTCTCCTCTTTAAATGGACTCATCACAGTTACATCGTGACCTTCTAACGCCAATCCTTTTAGAAGACTATGTCCTATGTAATAGTGTGATTTGGATGGCACTGGTAATATTCCCAAAATTTTGTAACTAATCCCATTTTGGTATAGAAAACACAACATTAAAGAGACTTGAAACACTTTCATTTTTCACTCTCTATTTTGGCAAAACCTCGGGGGCGTTCCTCGTCTGTTCTAAATTATCAAACAGAAGTTTGTAGAAATTATTGCCTGGTTTTGCTTTCGTTTAACTGAATAAAATGTTTCACAAGCAATGAATTTAAACAGTTCTGCAAATGTACTATAATATCTATCACTAAAAGAACGAATCGTGTTCAAGAATACGCTCGTTTCTATGTAGTTCTTTTTTATGACAAGAATATATAAAATTATCTATCTGTGCGTCAATAGCGGTCAATAGTGTCCGAAGGGGATAGGGGTTTTGTGAATTTGTTTTTTCTATGAATATTTTCTCACTAGAATGTGTCGCTTTTGAAGAAATTTGAAAATTCAATGCGAAGTTCATATTCAAAACAAAGTTCGTTGTAAAACTCCGCTTCTTTTATGTAATCAACAAAATTACCTATTTGTCTGTAAATAATATATAAGAAAATATCTCACGAATTCACTTTGTGACGATGACAAAACTGAATTCGTGAATTATTCATAACTTTTACGCCTTTTTTACGCTTTATTTTCTTATAAGTTTAAACATATTCTCTATTGATTAGTTTTGTATCGTTTTTCATGAATATATAAGCTTGATAGATAAAGATTCTTTATTAAAGAATGATCACGATAAAACCAAATAAAAGTGATTTGAGGTAGTTTTCTCCTCTGAACTAGGCCACATGTTCGATCCACCATCGACTAAATATAAAAACTATAAAAGCTATTCAGCGTATTGAAATATCGATATTTTTCTATTTATGAGAAATGATTGATTTTCCATATAAATCGACCCAAAATGGCATTTTAATATAAGAAGTTCCGATAAGAAACACAAAATATTTACAAAAAAAACTAAAAAATTCTCCAGCAAATCAGACAAATTTTCGTTTTTTTTTGGAAGTCACTTTTTGAGGCGAAAATCCCTAGCAAATCGATAGAATTTTCTCCGCGAAAAACCCTAGCAAATCGGAAAAAAATCTCTCGGAATCAAAAACCCTAGCAAATTGAAAGAATTATCCTCAATTTTCTAACTTGATGAGCTAAAAAAAGGGTCTTCACTTTTTGAATCAAAAACCCTAGCAAATTCGAATAAATTTCGCGAAAAAAGTTCTCATCCAAATCACAGCAAGCACACTACTGCTTCACGCTAAATTTATAATTGTGGAATATATGCCCCCTTTGATATTCTCTTTTTTTTTCATCGTTAAGTCGTTCCGGGTTGAACGCTTCTATAAATAACGATCAATTGGTTTATTATTACACATTATGAAAATTGAAAGGGGAAGTGACTGGTACATTTTTTTTGGTTTTTGTGATTTTTTTTGTCAAATCAAAAGATATCGCAAAAGTTTAAATACCGGGATCTGGATATATCTCAGGATCATGATGAATCGAATAAATTGGAATTATATATACATTTTATATGGGAAATGACATACAAACATTCTGACAAGATTAGTTTCAATCAAAAAAATTATATACGACATAAAATTGTCACAGATATAAATAAATTGAAAAGAATTCTATTTAGCCTTAATTTTGGTTACAATTGATTTTTTTTTTTCATTAAAAAATCAAAATACAATATTTATGTTGTATGAGAGAAATGAAGAATAAGCCATTATATAACCATAAGGAGAAATGAATTAAAAAAACTAATAATTATTTCAAATACTGCGACAAATTCCAATTCAGTCTTTTATTTAGTAAAAACAATGATATGAATATTATAAAATTTATGACTTCCGATAACAGCTTATTCAGTGCTTTGAAAAAATGTCGTAATATTTCTAACCGCTGTATTCTTAGTATTTTTATTTTTGGTGTTATTCTTATTCTTACTGGAACTTAAACTATTGTTATAGTTATTTTTTGATTTTTTCATGCTATTATTGTTCATTCGATTGGTCGTTGTCTCTGATTTCATAAGTTCATCTTGTAATTTTTTGGCGGTATGAAAATCGAGGTGTTCAAATAGATCAGTGATAGGAATTGTTTTGCCGCATTCACAGCATTTTTCGACTTCAACATCGATGGCGGTGCTTGTTGATGGTTCTGGTGAAGTTTCTCGTTTTCTGACCAAAAACTTTTCAATTGATGTTTTTTCCTTCTTTTTATTTGACAAAATTTTGGTTTCGGATTTTTGTTTCTTCTTTATGGGCGTTTTTGGAGCATGAGTTCGTTTCAATTGGTTCTGAAACTCAGTTCGTTGTTTTTCATTCAATTCGAACGCCAAATGTGCGTCGCTGTGCACTTGCATCTCTGTTTCCACCACCATTTTTCCACATTTGCTGCACGCAACTTTCGGTTGTTCTGAAGGTACGTAGTAATCGATGTATTCAGGATTGGTTGATGATGTTGATAGACGCGGTGATTCAAGTACATTCCGCAGCAAATTTTGGTTCATTTGATGCGTCGCTTCGGCCAATGCACCACTTTCTGAGTCACTCTCTGAATTTTCCGTATCCGTATCATCATCTTTGAATTCCACATTATATTTTGACAGAAATGAGTTTTGTGGCTCTTCATTGCCATTCTCATTGAGAATGCAAATGTTATTTGCAACTGAATCATCTTCAATTGAAACATTGCTTGTTTCGGTAATACTTTGATTCTCTTTCTTCTGAAAACTTCGACGAAACAACTCTTCAATGCCACCTTTGGAATCCAAACTTTCGAATTTACTAACGTTAAAACCCAAATATTTGATGGGATTAAACAGAGCATTTGGATCATCCGGCTTCAAAAACTTGGTCGTATTTCTCTTGATCACTTCAAAGGCATCATTTACAATTTTATTTTCGTTATTTGCTACAAAATTAACGGTACGAGAACTGGACACATCAGAATTGTTAATGCTCTGTGTAAAACTAATGACGATTTGCTTTGGTCGGCGATTGTTTTCGAATTCATCTTCATCAACACGATCGACGACATCTTTGGCAATCTCATGCAGCCAATGGTTTAACGTTTGCACGTCAGCAATGGCATTTTGTCGCGGAAACATTTTACTACAGCTAATACTTTTGGACACCAAGCGCGGTGTAACGGCTTCCATATCAATGCCACGCGCCAAATTGTACAACCATTTGCTGTTACGTTCATCACAGTGTTTTTGTATTTCTTCCCTAGTAAATTTTAGCAATTCGGCCATGTATTGAATATTCAGGTCTTCACAAATTTTTTCGCCAAATTTTCCACCTAGACCTTGCACCTTTTTGATTGGCAGTGTCCTGAAAACATATATTTACGGTTATTATAATGGATGTATCATTTCAAGAAAAATGTTTTATTCACCGATAAAAATCCGTTATTTGCTTCAGGGGTAATAATGTCTGTTTATTTGGTTTATTCAGGCCGCAGACAAGTTTAGCGAGTGTTTTATTATGTGCAATACCAGCCGAACATTCGAAACCCGTTTGCTCTTTTACTTCGGCTCGAATTTCATTAACAATTGACGCAGCAATCAATAGCTTGATGTCACTCTTTCGAAATGATTCCTGATCTTCCTCAGGCAAATGTTCCGAATCATCTTCGGCATCATCCGTGGCCTTAGTTACTTTATTTGTTACAAATTGAACATATGCATCAATACATTCGTAACCAACAGCGAAAGTGCATTTCAGATCACTCTTGCTCAATGCATATTTGCCCTGTAATTTCAATCAAATTGAGTAAATGTCATCATTGTATTTTTCAGTATAACACTCACTTTAGTCATATCAGCCAATCGAGTTTGCACTCGTTCTGTTAAATCCAAATATGCTTCATCGACACTGGCTCGTGCCATCAACGGGGTAAATGTTTGCAAAACGGTTGCCACTTGTTTGCCAGCTTTACGGTACTTGGATAAATCGGCTTTACCACGAATGACTGGCACTCGAACCAACTCAAGATCCGGACATTGTGTTTTCGCTTCATCACCACGCATGCTACGTTTAACACCTCGTGCCTTGGCCACATAATTCAATGCAATGATTCTGGAAATAATTAATTAAATGTAATGCCGAATAAAACCGTATCGAAAATAGTTAGCGGTAGTTTTAATTTTACCCTCCACCTCCGTAATCATCGTATTGTAATGGTTGCACAATGATTGGTTTTCCTTTGAGTTCTGGATTCAATTGTTCCTCCACTTGACAATAGAAACCTGATTTAAATGAAAGTTTGCGTTCAATTTTAATTTAAAACAAATATGAAAATAAAAGGTTGTGAAAATCACGTACAATCCATATCAATCAAGGCAATAATTCGATCATATTTATTGTTGATCATCTTTTGAGGTGTCCACATCATGCCAAATAATTGAAATAATACACAATTTTTTGATGATTAAAAATGAAATGACATTATGATTACTATACAATGTTCAATAAATAAATTAAATGAAAATGTATGTGTATAAAATGCAAAAGTCAGCTAGAGACTTGCATTTTTATCCCAGTTTCGCTTTAAATTAAATGTTCAAATTTTTTTGACATTTTACATAAGATAAACAATCTTTATTATCCCACATTTACTAGTCATGTCAGCTGACGTATGAGCATCGTTCACACGAGCGATTGACATAGAATGAAAAGGGAAATTTTTGAATTGTACTCACGACTTGGTTCTTTAAATCAGTGATTTCATTTGAAAATGATTTTTAAATAATTTCCTCAAAAAAATATCATTTTGAGATGTTTGCCAAAGAAAAATGTTTGAAAAACAAACAATAAATATATTTTATTCAACAAAAAAAATGCATTCAAAGTAAAAATATATATTTTCGAAGAATGTATTACGAAGAATATTCCAACGTTCTTATTCGATATAAAAATCTTTATCAAATGTGTCCAATGTTATCAACGTTCAAATTGTTCGGTTACGGCACCAAACGCATTTTTCTTTTTATAACCAAAATTGAAGTGTCATGCTGTGGTCGAACTGTCAAGAGTACTAGTTTAGTTCACAGCGATAGCTATTCACGCCGCATGTTCACTTCGCTACAGAGAAAAGATCTATCATATAATTTTTTATCATTTCAAAACTTTTTCCAAAATGCAACACGGAAATCCAGTGGATAAAAGCGACTTTGTGTTGTCAAATGAACAACGAATCGAAGAATTGAACATTGCTGCGGCTTTCGCAAAATTGCCAAAAGGGCAAAAGTTGTACGCTCATTACTATAGCCAGGTAACCGCTATATATTCATCACTGATAAAATTGGAGAAAACTATTTGGTTTTTTTTTCTTTTTTTGAATTTTTGCAGGCATCTCGATATATGGGTATGGTGGCATTGTTTCAATGCAGCCCGGAAGCACCGTTGATTCATTCATTGTTTCATCGCATCTTTAGAGTACAAGCCGTTGAAGACCTAAGGGCTGCTGCATTTAAAGCTGGCGTTAGTAATGATGACTTTGAGGTAATTTTGTCTTTGCAAATATTTCTATTCGGAACTCAAAATTGATGGAAATTAAATTGCAGGCATTTTTGGTTTATGTAGTCGGTTTCTTTGCAAATAACGGCAACTACAAAGGTCAGTCTGATCTAAAGTAAATTTCTGATAAATTTACTTTTTTTTTCACTCAGCGCTGCTGCCAGCATCGCCATAAAAAAATATCTTGCCGAGAATGCGTCGCCCGTTGCATCAATACAGTTATATACATGGTTGCGATGAGTTTGCACGGCACAGAGAACGACTCGTGTTGATTTCTTCGCGTTCGGTTGGATCAATACATACAAATGAAAAAAAAAAACTGTACTCTTTTTCGTTCGTGTGTATTGAGTCTTATAATCGTGTCGTGAAGTGTACTATTGTTCGCTGTGATGTTTAAACCGTTATGAATATTCGCATGCAACAGACGACACACTCTAAGCAAGTTATATTTTTATGCTGCGGATGGCAGCACCGCTGACTGAAAGTCCTGTTACTTTATTAAATCAATTTTACGAAAATCTTACTGTAGGTATGGGTGATACCAAATTCGTTCCAAATCTCGATGTGAGTCAATTCAAGTTGATTATCAAAACGAGTCAAGCGTTCAAAAAAGATCACATGGTCTCAGATTTGTGGGATAGGTGTAAAAAACCAATTTTCTACTTGACCGAACGCACCAAGTCTATTGGTCTTGCTAACGAAGGGATCACCACATATTTTTCCGAGAATTGTACAAAATTGGATTCGGATCGTATCACAGATTTTCTACAAGCGAAGAATATAATCCCTTACAATACCCGCGCATTTAAAATCGAAGATAAAGGCAAAGTTACATATCACATTAAATTGGGAGCGTTCAAAAAAGCAGAAAATATGGCGGAAGTATATAAGGGCAACACATTCATCGTTTCACGCGGTGATTATAGTCCGTTATTAGAACTGGTCAACAAGAATTTGGCTAAAGCAAAAGACTATGCCCAAAATGTTCAATTAAGAGTGGTTGGACATTACATAGATCATTTTCGCCACGGTAAAATTGGGAGTCACAAAGAAGCTACCACGTAATATTTGAATCTTTTAAATTAAATAAAACCGATCAATATAAAAAAATACTTCTTGATGTGCGTTTAGATTTTGGTTGGAAGATTCAGAAAAGCCTGTCGAAACATATTTGGGATATATTGCACCATATCGTGATCCAGCAGGCATTCGTGGTAAAATCTAGCAAAAATGAGAAAAAAAAGATTGTGTTACCCGTTTTAAAAATTTACCTTTCTTTTGCAGCTGAATATAATGGTCTGGTGGCGATGTCGAACTCCGATAAATCGGAAAAACTATCCAAATTGGCTAATAATGCTAAGCATTTCCTTCAAACATTGCCATGGCCCGCACAGTTTGAAAAGGACACATTTATTAATCCAGATTTTGCAGTAGTTGATGTATTGACATTCGATGGCTCCGTCGTTCCATCGGGGCTCAGTATCCCGCCTTATGAAGATATTCGTCAAAATTACGGATTCAAAAATCTGTCGCTGGATAATGTCCTCACTGCCAATATATATAGACCTGAAGATGAAATTCAATTTTTGTCCGATGAAGATCAAGATTTGATGAAAGCTTATCAACTTATTGCACAAGAGGTAACACACGATTCATTTGGACCAGACAATATATTTAGCTGCCGTCATCTGGATATTTTAGCTCATCTGGATGCAGATGATACAAAGTGAAAACAATAGAAGTGATTGTTATAGGTATATAAGCTTGTTATATACTGGTATTTCTATAACAATCACTTCTATTGTTTTCACTTTGTATCATCTGCTGACGGCATCCAGATGAGCTGAAATATCCAGATGACGGCAGCTAAATATATTGTCTGATTTGGATATTTGAATTGAGAGAGGTCTTAAAAAATAATTTAAATTTGCTTCCAATAAATAATTGAAATAGGTTCACGTTTGTTTACATGAGGTGCTGGGCCATGGAAGTGGAAAATTGTTAATCGCCGATGAAGATGGAAAGCTCAACTTCGACGTGTTCCTCACTCAAAATCCATTAAACCACGAACTGATAAAAACATGGTACGAGAAGGGTGAAACATTTGTTATGAAATTTGGTTCGATTAGCTCTCCTTACGTGAGTGTTTCATTTGAAAATAGAAATGTTTTAAAGATAGTTAAGCATTGAGTTGAATGTTGAAAATCAAAAAATTTGTAGGAGGAGTGTCGATCTGAAGCAGTTGCTTTGCACCTCAGTTTATATCGGAACGTCTTGAGCATTTTTGACATAACTGAGGATGATGAGGTTGACAACGTTACTTATGTAATTTGGTTGCGTATGGTGTGGATGGGTTTGACGGCTTTAGAATTCTATGATCCGACGAATCAGAAATGGTTACAAGCCCATAGTCAAGCACGTTATGTTCTGTTGCAAGTACTTATGGAGGCCGGCAATGATTTCGTTCGCATCAAAGAAACAGAAGATGGAAGGAACTTGCGGATCACGGTTGATCGCACAAAAATCAAATCAACTGGTCGCCGGGCTATTCATGATTTTCTTTTGAAACTACAAATATACAAGTCAACGGCTGACGTCGTCCATGGAACCGCTATGTTCAATGATTACGCGAAAGTGACTAATGATAGCGAACCGTATACATGGGAAAATTGGCGTGAAATCGTAATGGCACACAAAAAACCAAAAACCATTCTTCTTCAATCCAACACCGAACTAAAAGGTACATTTTCGAACTTTATAACACTTGGAAAATAAATTGAAAATATTTGTGTTTTAGGTAATGAAATGGGTGGTGAAATGGGTGGTGAGGTGATATTGAAATCATACGAGCCCACATTGACTGGTTTTATTGAGTCATGCGTTGATCGCTTTCGTTCCGACGACAAAATATTGCAGATTATTGAAGAACTTTGGATAGATTACAGAGATTATTGGCCAACTTTAACCAGATTAAATTAAGACTTCCATCATTTTGAAAATAGAAACATGAAAATATTCGAGAGAAGAGCGAAAATCAAATTTACAATCGATATCAATCTGAAATCATTAATGAAACTATATGTTTGCAAAATATTTGGGATTTTATATCGTTCGTGTTATTTTATGAAGGTTTAGAGCATGAATCGATCGATCACAAAATATTTTGTATTTCGTTTAATTTGAAAAAAAAAAAAAAAATTCTTTTTATCACTTTTTTAATTTTATCTTTAAGTCGAAATTTCTTATAAAAATGGCATGTAAAATTTCAGCAAAATAATAATAATTGTTAATCTCAACCCGTAATTTTTAAACTTAATTTTATTATGTGTTGAATCACTATCAAAACATCGCTGTAATATAATAATATTTAAAATTTATGAGGCTCTCGGCAGCTATCCATTTTGAAAAAACGATGTGATATTTTTCATTGCTTTGGGTGCATTGTTGGCAGTTGAATTCGCGGTGGCTTTCTTTTTCGATTTCTTTCCTTTGCCGTTGTTCACATTTTTGGTCGCACTATTTTGAATTGTATTATTGTTCGTTCGATTGGCATTCATTTCGGCTTTCATCAATTCATCTTGTAATTTTTTGGCTGCATGATAGTCGGCATGTTCGAATAGTTCAACGATTGGAATGTTCTTGCCACATTCCGTACACTTCTCAGTTTCTACGGTTTCGTCTGCTGTATTATCCAATGGTACTGCTGTTTGTGTGTCTGCTTGACTCGGTTGACTAAAAAACTTTTGAATTGATGTTGATTTTGTTGGTGTTTTTGTTGTAATTTTGTTTTTGCTCGAAGTTTTTTGCTTTTTTGCCGCTGGAGTCGTTGATGTGATATTTCGTTTCAATTGGCTTTGGAACTCAGCGCGTTGCTCTTGAGTCAATGCAAAAGCAAAATGTTCATCGTTGTGTATTTGAAGTTCATGTGCCATCACCTTTTTACCACACTGTTCACACTCGACCTTTGGTAGATCGGGTGGACGATAGAATTCTGCGTAGGTCTGCAAATAATCTACTTTAGTTGATGTGGATGGGACTGGCGAGGAAGAACGCTCTGTTTGTTGCACCGTTTGATTATGTTCTTCCAATTCATCCATGAGCATTTCATTGTTGAATGTATTTTCTTCGTCACTGTGTTCGGGCTCACCCTTTGTATCTGACGTTGTTGCATCTTCTTCTTCTTCTTCCTCCTCCTCCTCTTCTTCACCTTCTTCTTCGGCTTTTCTTGCTGCTTCTTCAGCCAATTTGACCT
Source organism: Contarinia nasturtii (assembly GCF_009176525.2). NCBI lineage: Eukaryota > Metazoa > Arthropoda > Insecta > Diptera > Cecidomyiidae > Contarinia > Contarinia nasturtii. The sequence goes on along the minus strand of NW_022198157.1, from coordinate 1,428,299 downwards.
GTTTCATTCGATAATATTCGGCAATGAACGATTCCTTTGGCTCTTCCTTTTTCGCTTTTTCTTCTTTTGCATGTTCTTGTACATCTGCATTTGTGCTCGATGTTTCTATGTTCTTCTCCAGCTTATCACTAACTTCTGCTTGATTTTTCTTATTCTCAATTGTTCGCTGAAACATATCCTGTATGGTGTTGCCTTTTTTCACCTCGGTACTTTCGAATTTTCCAACATTGAGTCCGAGAAATTTGATGGGATTGTTTAAAATGTGACAATTATCGGCCGATTTGAAGAATTTGTCTGTGTTTCTCTTCAACACATCCATTGCATCGCCAACGAGTCTTTCTTCATCGAAAGCTACCAAATTGACCGTTCTTGAACTTGAAACGTCTGCATTATTTATAGTTTGAATGAAACTCACAACCATTTGCTTTGGACGTCGATTATTTTCTATCTCATCTTGTTCGAGCCGTTCGGTTATCTCTTTGGCCAATTCATGCAGCCAATGTTGCAACGTTGTGATCGCTGTAATTGCATTCCTGCCCGGAAACTTAATAAAATTTTATCTTTAATTTTTTAATATTTCAAGATTTGATTTATATGGAATACCTTTTTGCAGCAGCCAATACTCTTTGACACTAATCGCGGTGTAACCGCTTCGAGATCAATGCCACGTGAAATATTGTATAGCCATTGTCCATTTCGTTCGTCATAGCGACGTTGAAGCTCTTCTTTTGAGAATCGAACCAAATCACCTGGGGATGATCAGAAGAAAAAAATGGAAATTCATCAACATGTAATGGCACAAAATAGAAAAATGATCGAAAGAATGGATTGAAATTCCAAAGTAAAATAGTAATCAAATCACCCATGTGTTGAATGCCAAGATCTTCGCAAATTCGTTCACCAAATTTTCCACCCAGACCTTGCACCTTTCGAACTGGAAGATCTCTGTTGATTACAAATGGAATTCAAAATGAATATACCATTCAAAAAAACTAATTTTCAAAAACAAAGGAAAAAGAATTCTTACTTGAACAAGAATGGAATGTGTTTTAATGGCAAAATGGTCTGTTTATTTGGCTTGTTCATTCCACACACAAGCTTTGCCAATATTTTATTGTGTGCAATTCCGGCTGAGCATTCGTAGCCCGTTTGTTCTTTTACAGCGGCTCGAATTTCACTCACAATCGACGATGCTATCAATAGTTTTATGTCACTTTTTCGATACGCCTTCCGATCTTCCTCTGGAACGTGAGCCAATTCTTCATTGTCTTCATCAGCTTTTGTGCTTATTCGCTCCGAAATGTCCTGTACATACTCAGCAATGCTGTCATAACCAACGACATATGTATTTTTCAGTGCATTTGGTTGCAAAGAAAATTTACCCTGAAAAGAGATTCACTCGGGTCAGTCCAATTTCAATGGCCATTTCGACAGCTTTCCTTTTACCTTATTCATATCTACTAGTCTTTTTTGTACTTGTTCTGTAAGATCCAAATACGCTTCATCGACACTGGCACGAGTCAACAGTGGTGTATAAGTTTGCAAAACGGTTGCCACTTGCTTTCCAGCATTTCGATATTTTGACAAATCCGCTTTCTCACGAATGTTCGGCACCTTTACCAATTCAATATCTTCACATTGCTCTTTAGCTTCATCGCCTCGCATGTGCCGAGTTACCCCTTTGGCTCTGGCCGGGTAATTTACCGCGATAATACCACCGCCTCGCCATGCATTGTATTGTACAACTGCAATTGGTTTTCCCTTGAGTTCTGGATTCAATTGCTCCTCCACTTGACAGTAGAAGCCTAGAACATAAGATTATGGTGAAGATTTTATGGTTTTCATGGAAAGTTTCAATGCATATCAAGTTGCACAAGCACAAGGTTAATAAAGAATCATTTTCGATATTTGAATTGTGCAATCGCTTTTTGTATTGAACTCGAACAGAAATTCACTTCAAAACACTTACAATCCATATCAATAAGTGCGATGAGTCGATCATATTTGTTGTTGATACTAGTTTGGGGCTTTGACATTTTCGTTTAATCAAAATTACTTATATACAAAGAAATTGATTTTATTTTAGTAAATATTCACAACAAGTTCAAACCCTATATATACTACTATAAGCATTCCTATATTGCCAAAAGCTACTTGATCAACAAACAATATATTTCAATTGGTGTGAATTGCTTTGTTTTGACGTTTCTAGTCCTCTATTTAGCGGGAAAATGTCATGAAGGCAGGTTTACACGTCCAATATAAACGATTCAAGAATAAAGGGATTTATTTGAAAAGGATAATTCATAATGCATTCGGATAAAAACACATTCAAAGGAAACAACCACAAAAGTCATCTAAAGTCCAATAATGCCTTTTGGTATGTGATCTATTTTGAAACGATGACGCTCCACCTGAATTTTAATCAATGAATTTGAAGAAAAAAAAAACCAACACATATTTTTCATTTTTTGATTTATTGTAGACAATATTTCATACTGTAAAGAATTTTTCCATTTGCTTAATCCTATTTAAAATCATATCGCGTGTAATTGAACAACAAAAAATTCAGAATTGGAATTGGTAATTGCAGAGATCGAATTCGTGACAATCGCTCAGAAGAGGTCTGCTGCAATCCGTTTTGATCCTGTTGCAGAATGCTCGATCGAATAATTGCTCGACAAAGGCATTTCAAATCACATTTATTTCGAAAATAGCCATTTACGCAAAATCTTTGTAAGCCCTCATGCTGTTCATATGGATTGGCATCTACAAATATTTTATTTCGCATGCATCCCTCGATGAAAACGTCCGCCGTTCGTTCCGATGAAAATGGCATCAGTAAAAGTAGTAAATTGTTGAGATACGTTGACGTTGGTGTGAATAACAATAGTTTTTCAATGTTCAATAAATCTCCAATTTGCATGATGTCAAACATTTGCATAAAATCGTCAAGCATTTGTGTGCCCTCGAGTGGTTCGTTTGGCATGAATTTCAGCATCACACAATTTAGAGATTCTAAGTTCAGTTTTGGTCGCATCACTTTAAAAATGTCGCTAAAAAGTGTTCGATCGTATTTGAAAATGTTGTGTAAATCGGTGAAAATATGCGAATAGAGTATGTCGTTCTTAAGTTGATCATTTTCAACCACAACGAATCGATTAATTTGTGAATGCAATGCAATTGTTATCATCTGAAAATCGAAATCGACCAGCTGTAATGAGTCCAGCATTTTTCGCACTAAATCTTGATGCTCGTTCATGTGGCTCATATAAAACTGCTCGACGATCCACTGAAATATTTCATGTCGTTTGAATAGGCAAGTGAAACTTATTGGCAACATCATCTGTTGAACGCAATCTTCGGCTTCTAGATCGTATGTTAGTGGGATTAATTTTTTGAAGATTTCAAAACGATTGTATGTCTCATGTTCCACATTATCTTCACATGGTAGCACCGCAACAGTGATTGCATTCAATCCGACTGTATTGAAATGCTTTGGATCGTGCATGTTGGTTTCTAGTAAATATGCCATCATTTCCAAATTTACTTTTCGAGCGGCAAGAAACAGACAATTTTCATTGTCCCAATCGAATTGATCGGGGAATGTAACTTTCATTTCGTTCAGAGTTTCGATCATTGTTTGCACAGTTTCCAGCGAATTTTTTAAAACTGCTTTGTGCATCGGATAGACATTTTCGTTGTTGGACAAATTGAAAAGATTGATATCGGCTTTAAGTAGCGCTCTTATGATTGGTTGTGATGCACCACGATCCACGGCTACATACAAACACGTTTGACCTTCAAACGATTTCCATTTTGTGTCGATGTAACCACAAGACAATAGTAGTTGTACACAATCGTATGAATTACTAGCTACCACATGATGCAACGGACCCCATCTGTGATTATCAAACACCTCGTATTTTCGCCGATTCCGATTCTTTTCAATGTATTTCGTTAGAAAATCATATTCACCGCGTGAGCAAGCCACCAATAAATTTTGTTGTTTGATACTTCGTTCTGTCATAATTCCTATGGAAAATTATCGACTTATTAGAACGGCAAAAAATATTAAAGTCATTTTCTCTGTTCGCATTGTATAAATTACCTTATTTTTGTGATGGATCAAATAAACTACTGAATTTCGGTTACATTGTAAAACATTACGAAAATGTTCAAGATGTTTTTTTTTTTAATCGCGCAACAAAATTGTGTTTATTGAAGTTTTGTTTTGAATTTGGACGTTTTGACACTTGCAAAGTGTCCAATTTAAAAAAGGTCAACAAATGGCGAATTCACAAGTGCCCAATACGCAATAACCGTTGAATTAATTCATTTTTTAAGCATAAAATGACGATTCATTAAGCACTAATCTGTTTTCTTCGAATTATTGTATTTAATGTATTTGTTATTGAGTGATAACAAAAATAAAGAGCAAAAAAATAGACATCGAATTTCAAAACTCAATTTCCATTCCAGCGAATTCATAGATGGCGTTACGTTCATCTTTCCATTACGCTGAAAGTGTCAAAATGGTTGTGACATTGCACAAAACGGCTTTGTTACAAGAAAACAAATCATCATCATAGTTGAAGCAATCAGTAGTGAATTGCTTCGTTTGTTTTGGAAATTTTGAAAGAGAAAATCAATCGGTAAAAAATGGCAGTGGATCCAAGCAGAGACCGAGCCTTGGGCGACTATCGTAAAAAACTTCTGGAACACAAAGAAGTCGAGTCTCGTCTCAAAGAAAGTGAGTAAAATTCCTGTATTTTTCTACTCATTTCACTGTGTATGCAATAGGTTATGTCAACCATTGAATTTGTCAAGTCATTGGAGATGCAGTCAATTAATCCCAACACTGTACCTTCAAATGTGATTATCGGTGAAAGTAAATCATCAAATGTTTTATTTCAATTGAATATTTTCAGTGCGCGAGCAATTGAAGGAATCAACGAAGCAATTCGATAAATCAGAGAATGACTTGAAAGCACTTCAAAGCGTCGGTCAAATTGTCGGTGAAGTACTAAAACAGCTGACGGAAGATAAGTGTAAGTATTACACTACATTTAAATTATTCGGATAAAATCTGTTAAAAAAACCAATCCGATTATATATTAAAAAAAAAAAACCAATCCGATTTTGCAGTTATTGTCAAAGCAACGAATGGGCCGCGATATGTGGTGGGCTGTCGTCGTCAATTGGATAAAACAAAATTAAAATCTGGCACTCGCGTTGCACTCGATATGACCACATTAACAATTATGCGTTATTTACCACGCGAAGTTGATCCATTGGTTTATAATATGTCGCACGAAGATCCAGGGGAGGTCACCTACTCAGCTATTGGTGGTTTGAGTGAACAAATTCGTGAATTACGTGAAGTTATTGAATTGCCATTGATGAATCCAGAATTGTTCCTTCGCGTTGGTATTACACCACCAAAGGGTTGCTTGCTTTATGGCCCACCAGGTAAATGAATTTGAAGAATTTTCAATGGGATTTTTTTTTTGAATCGAAAGACATGATTTTCTAATAAATCTATAATGAAATTCTTTCTTTTTTTTTCAACAAAACCAAAAAAGGTACTGGTAAAACATTGTTGGCTCGTGCCGTTGCTTCGCAGCTCGATGCAAACTTCTTAAAAGTCGTGTCCAGTGCTATTGTTGATAAGTACATTGGCGAGAGTGCACGATTGATTCGTGAAATGTTCAATTATGCCCGCGATCATCAGCCATGCATCATTTTCATGGATGAAATCGATGCGATTGGTGGTCGTCGTTTCTCGGAGGGAACATCCGCCGATCGTGAAATTCAACGTACGCTCATGGAATTGCTGAATCAAATGGACGGTTTCGATTCATTGGGTCAAGTGAAAATGATAATGGCAACAAATCGTCCGGACACTCTTGATCCGGCCTTGTTGCGTCCAGGTCGTTTGGATCGTAAGATCGAAATTCCATTGCCAAATGAACAAGCCCGCTTGGAAATTCTTAAAATTCATGCCGGACCAATAGCCAAGCATGGTGAAATCGATTACGAGGCCATCGTTAAATTGTCAGATAATTTCAATGGAGCCGATTTGCGTAACGTTTGTACTGAAGCTGGTCTTTTTGCTATCAGGTACATTCAGCGATTAAGACTTAAGATTTTTGTTCAAAATATGCTAATGGTTTTTACTTCGAATTTCAGAGCTGAACGGGAGTACGTGATACAAGAAGATTTCATGAAAGCCGTACGCAAGGTGTCCGATAATAAAAAACTGGAAAGCAAATTAGACTACAAGCCAGTATAAAAATATTTAATAAAAAAAACACCATGGATTCACTTCGATATGAAAATATAAACATTTATTATAAAATTCTTTTCTTTCTCACAATAAAACACGCGTAATTTTCAATGAAAAATAATAAAATAAAATAACATTTAGAGTTATTTTGATTTTCCATATTTTAGCTCAAGGCGCCTCTTTTTACGCTCATGATAGTCGCTTGTGTTGTCAATGCGCGCCTTTAACAACTGAGCAATGTCTTCACACGGTTGAAGCGTTGTCGATGTTAACTTCTCCTTGAGAATATTAAATACTTTTTCCAAACCAGTTTCGTTTACTTTGATTTCATCATTTGAACGTGTGATTTCCAATTGCTTGAGAAACAATTCATTATTTTCGTCCAATCCGGAAAACCATAGGGAATTATTTGATTCATAAGCAATCGAGCTAATGTATTTTACATTGTCGTTTAGTTCATGTTCGGCAAGTGTTTGTACTTCCAATTGATTGTCTTTAGTGGTTAGTTCGAAAATACTGATTGATATGCCTTCGTCGAATGACACAACAGCGAATTGATTGCATGAGTTTTGAGTCAAACGCAATCCACGTGCTGGTAATTCTAATCGAAATAATTCCTTTCCATCAATATGCTTCCATAGCCGAAGAGTCTTATCACCCGAAATTGAAACTAAAACACTGTCATTTTGTTCAGTTTTCACTTCTTCGATGGCTGACACATACTCCAAATGGCCAAGACAATAGGATTCGACGACTTCGGTCTTTGGGTAATTTGTTACACGAATTTTCTCATCTCGATCACTGCTTACGATGTATCTGGGAAAGGAAAGTTTAGTACATTTGGTATTTGAAAAAGTGTGAATAGAGGTAGGTACTTACTTCAAATCGTTTGTCATCAAAACATCCAACACAATGGAGAGATGCCCCAATATCCATTTAGCTTCACCACTTGGCTTGTCCAATTGACTGCAGTCCAAAATGGAACAATCGCCTGTTTTGTCAGCGATTAGAAGATTTTTCGAGTCTGGTGTGAATCGTACAACACTTATGGCTCTGGTCAATTGAAGATTTTGCACTAAATTCAGCGTTCCGTTGTTTATTTGATAGAGAAATAGGAATTTATCGCCAATCGTTGTAACGACTACTAGTTGATTCGAAGGCGAAACAGCCAAACGGTTTATGTCACCGAATTCAATGTTACCATGGTCTTCCTCTGCATTCTCCTCATTCTCATTGTTTTCATTTTTTGATGATTTTCCATTTTTCACCACATTGTTTTCGGCAAGAATTCGCGGAATTTTCGGCACTTCAGCCAACGAATGCGTTTGATTCTTCGTATTCCATACGAAAATATTTCGTTGTGCACTTAAAATGACGTATTCACCGCACTTTGCTATCAGAGCCATTTCTTTTATTCCAATAAAAACAAATTTAGAATGAATGGAGATACATTCAGTTGAAATGTGGTTGAATTGATTTGAGGTTAGGTTTCATTCTACCCATCAAACTCATTTCGCCGTGAGTACACAGTAAACAAATGAATGAAATGTCAATGTGTATCGAAATGTCAGACAGCCGCATGAACAAAACACAGTTTGTGTAGACGAGTAACGCGAAACAGTGTTGTAGCTGAATCCAAACCAAACTAATTTTGAACAAAAAAATTCATTGATTTTAAACAGCAGAAATATGGCAACGAAACGGAAAAACGATATTGATATTCCCGATGAAGAAAGTGACGTACTCCTAATTCGACCACTGTGAGTATTTCGTAGATGGTTTTACCATTGAGGACTTTTGCCTTGAACATAATTGTTATGGCTACGTGATTTTTGGTATACAAACAGTTTGTAAGATGATGCAATTTTGATTTTTGTTTTACAGTGGCGCCGGTCAAGAAGTGGGCAGATCGTGTATTATGCTCGAGTTTAAAGGGAAAAAAATTATGTTGGACTGTGGCATTCATCCAGGACTATCGGGAATGGATGCATTGCCATTCGTTGATCTCATCGAAGCAGACGAAGTTGATTTGCTTTTCATTTCACAGTAAGTTTAGATGAAACATGAAAATGTTTAATCATCGATAAATTGATTAAACCGGAAATCATGTCAATTCAGTTAAATTCAAAATTAATCGATTTTTCATTTTTTCACAATTCACAGTTTCCATTTGGATCATTGTGGTGCGTTGCCGTGGTTTTTACAAAAAACCAGTTTCAAAGGTCGTTGCTTTATGACGCACGCAACAAAAGCCATTTATCGATGGATGTTATCCGATTATATAAAAGTTAGTAACATATCAACCGAACAAATGCTTTACACGGAAGCGGATCTCGAGGCAAGCATGGAGAAAATCGAAACAATCAATTTCCACGAAGAGCGTGATGTGATGGGCGTTCGATTTTGGGCCTACAATGCCGGTCATGTTTTAGGGGCGGCCATGTTCATGATTGATATCTCAGGTGTGAAAATTTTGTACACGGGTGATTTTTCACGTCAAGAAGATCGTCATTTAATGGCAGCCGAAATTCCAACGATGAAACCAGATGTTTTAATCACCGAATCAACGTATGGAACACACATACATGAGAAACGCGAAGATCGTGAATCTCGTTTTACTGCCTTAGTACAAAAAATCGTTCAGCAAGGTGGACGATGTTTGATTCCAGTGTTTGCATTGGGTCGTGCCCAAGAACTGCTTTTAATTTTGGACGAATTTTGGTCTCTAAATCCTGAATTACAAGAAATTCCCATCTACTATGCATCGTCATTGGCAAAGAAGTGCATGGCAGTCTATCAGACGTATATCAATGCGATGAACGACAAAATCCGCAGACAGATCGCCATAAATAACCCCTTTGTTTTCCGACACATTTCGAATTTAAAGGGAATCGATCATTTCGAAGATGTTGGCCCGTGCGTTGTGATGGCATCGCCGGGTATGATGCAAAGCGGTTTATCAAGAGAACTCTTTGAATTATGGTGCTCAGATCCGAAAAATGGCGTCATCATTGCCGGTTTGTTTTACTTGTTCTCTCTCTCTCTCTCTCTCTCTCTCTCTCTTCATCATTATTAATGCAATTATTATTCATTCAATCGAATAGGTTATTGTGTAGAGGGAACATTGGCCAAAACCATTCTCTCGGAACCAGAAGAGATTACAACGATGTCCGGTCAAAAAGTTCCATTGAATATGTCAGTTGATTATATTTCATTTTCGGCTCACACAGACTATCAACAGACCAGTGAATTTATTCGTTTGCTAAAACCGATCCATGTTGTTCTCGTTCATGGCGAACAAAACGAAATGTTCCGCTTGAAATCGGCACTTCAGAGAGAATATGAAAGCGATAAGAATGCAAATATTACTTTTTACAACCCACGCAATACGCACACGGTTAGTTTGCATTTCCGCGGGGAAAAAACGGCCAAAGTGATGGGCACATTGGCGATTAAAAAACCAGACGATGGTGATACATTATCGGGCGTTTTAGTGAAACGAGATTTTAAGTACCACATTTTGGCATCGACTGATTTACCGAAATACACTGACATGAGCATTTCAGTGGTGACTCAACGTCAAAGTATTGCATTTAATGGCAGTGTTATTAGTTTGAAAATGCTTTTGGATCGCATAGGTGGACCCGGTACAGTAGAAACCATCGAAGCCGATTCAAAATTCAAGATTTTCAATAGCATTGACATAACAATTGATGGAAAATTACTGATCATGGAATGGGAAGCAACACCAATTACCGATATGTATGCCGATACAGTTGTAGCGAGTCTCATGCAAACTGAACTCGTCGGTAATACAATAAGAGCAACTGGCGCATGCACAAAATCAGATCGATTGCATTTCAAAGAGTGTTTAATTGAAACACTGCAAGATATGTTCGGAGATGATTCGGTTCCCAATTCAATCGTTGGCGATAGTTTAGTGGTAACCGTCAACGATAAAAAAGCTGATATCGACTTGGAGTCGTTGGTATGTAAAAATTGTTACGTTTTCGAATTGAATTGTGTACAATCGTTGATACTTTTTTCGTTTTATTTCGATAGATCGTAAAGTGTGAGGGTGACGAAGTCCTAGAGGAGACATTATCAGTTGCGGTTAAAAAACTCCACCAAGCTCTTTTTTTCAAATAAAAAAAAACACAAGATTAACACTACGACTGACTGAATTTTATTGAATAAAAAAAAGCTTTTTGAGTGACAGATCACAGCATTTTGAAGGCACATTCGAAGAAATCGCTCCTAATCTTGGTTTAATTCGTTGCAGCTCAGGAATTCCTGAAAAATTAATAATAAAATTATGAAATTTAGCTGGCAATTTACAGTATGTCTTGATTATTATAAAAATAAATATTACATTACATACCTTCCATCTTCTACACGTTTCAATCGTTTATCCATTTCATCCAATCGCTTTTCACATCCGTCCAATCTCTGGTTTATTAAATGTTGTGAATTTGTTTCGGTGTCATTCGGTCTTGTTTGAGCTGGTTCGTCGATAATATATATGTTTTCAATTGGTACCAAAAGACACCAATTGCCCCAAACGAAGTGATTAAAACGCCGATATTTGACACCAGCTGTGCCTT
>NW_022198157.1:1385581-1417396 GCF_009176525.2 Contarinia nasturtii | reverse complement strand
ATTTCAATTTTTTTTCGATTTGGCAATTATTTTTTATTACTTGTTTCAAAGCCGCATTTGAAATGAAATAAGTCATTGAATTAAAAAGAGGTTTCAATCCGGCTATACATGGCACAATTGAATCCGTTCTTTATTGATCATTTTATTTTGATTATTATAATATTTAATAAACTTTCTGTTTAGTCTAATTAAAAATAATTTAATAAGCACATCTATGGAATGAGAACAATTTTGTGTTTTTTATGTTTAATTGGCGACTGCCTTTATTGATTTTGTCTTTATGTAAATCAAATGGGATTTTTGGAGTACTTACTCTAGATACTTATCTAGATCTAGTTACTAAAAATTGATGAACGTATTTGATTTGATATCCAAGTATACCAATTGTTGGAATTTTATCCAATTGTAGCCACTTGCTACATTTTTAAATATTCCTATGTCACTGCACCTTGTTCAGTTGGACCTAATTTTCCGGAACCTATAATTTTTGGAGCATACCTGTCTAATTAAACTAAATGAACCTATTTTTAAGAACTAAATTTCAACAACACTTTTGTTAGAGCTTGATGAAACTTTATTCATCTTATTTTGATCAAAAAGTACAATTTTTTGGTGTACAATATTTCTAGTATCATTCAATATTGTTTGCTTTCCAGTGGGTGAATCATCTGAAAAAAAAAAACAGAATTTTAAATTAAGTGAAATTATGTGTTTTGAATTGTTCATTTGTGTGAAATTGATTAATTCAAATGAATGTTGAATTCAACAATATTCGTACCAATTTCTTCAAAAGAACGCCTTCCATAAACATCTAATTTGATATTAGGAATGTGTGAATCCAGAATTTCAAGATCACTAGAAGTCGGAATATTTTCAATCACCAGCTCTTCTTTTAGTTCAGCAGCACTCTGGTTAAAAAACATAATAAACCGGTGGGCGCTGGTGAAGCACTTTTTGTATGGGAATATTTGTTGAAAATTCAACAATACGCCACCTATTAAAGACAATAAAGATTTTCGTTGCTACTGCTGTCTTGACACAGCTCTAGCGAACTATATAGCTGTATTGCAAACGTATTAGTACTGACACCGATTCTGTGTATGCGTTTGTGTTGTAAATTTTGCACAAGCAGCTACGGTTGACGACTGAGTGCAGAATTTGCAATACAAACGGACACACAAAATCAGAGTCAGTGTGTTCTTTAGTAACAAAAATCTTTATGTATTTTAATAGATGTCGTATTCGTTGAATCTTCAACATAAAATCTTCGATACCAGCGCCCACCGTAATAAACATTTCCAAAACATGTGATAAAGCTAAATCAGTTTTTATGTTAATTCTTTACCTTATTCAAATCCTCATGGCAAAGGGGATGATAAACACGTTGACCAACGCGAATAGCATTATGAAAATACCATTCATCATCGTCGTTATCGTAGAATAGTACGAAAGCATCGCCACACATATCGCAATTTTTTTTAACTTCGTCATGATTTGCAACGCATTTTGGTTCATCAGGATTTTTCTCTTTCATCGCTGCAGTTTTCTTTTCATCAACATTTTCCGATTGATCAGACTGCAACCAGTCATCAATCGAAAAATACCAATTATGACAGGCCGATGCTTGTTTTTCTCGCCGATTCTGTCGAAAATGCCAATCCAAGTGCTCATGATGAGTGGTTTTTTCTGTGATTGGGAAACGAATGCCACAAGAGCTGCATTGCCATCCTGAATACAGTGTGCGTATAGCAGATGGATTCGGTTTCTTCAGTGAACTATTATCACTTAGTGACAGTTTTTCTTCCAGACTTTTAATCATACTAAATTTCAAGAGCTTTTGAAATAAATCGGAGACGTTTAACTCGCTTGAAGTTTTGTTAAATTCTGATTTACTCGGTCGATGTTTTGCAGTAGTTTCTTGCCATTTACCATTCATTGACGAAGAAATGGCTACTGGATTTAAGACACGTTGACCATTGATTGGAGAAATTACTTGTCCGCCAGTTTTCTTATCCAGTTCCTTATGTCGTTCGGTAACCGAACTGAATTTTTGAGGATTCTGTTTGTATGGATTCCAGAGTTTTTGCTTCAAATTTCCTTCGTTCAGTATTTTTTTACCAATTTGCTTCTTCTGTAATTGCTCAGTTGGCGGAACATTAAATGTTGATTGTAGAATTCTCATATCGACATCAGCCTTAGACATTAACCTAAATAAAAAAATATATAATGTAAATGCTTTGTATATCAACACAAGAGACTCGATAACTTACAAATCGGCTTTTTCTGATTTCATCTTTTTTACTTTATGTTCATTTGCAATACAATTTGTATCTTGTTGTCTTTTACGAATTGGCCACTTCAATTTCGAATCCAGTCTATTCAGCTCGGCTCGAAGGAAGATACCATTCCATGTTTGTCGTAGTTTCAGCAATTTCTCACGAGTACTTTCATTGACCTATTAACAAAATAAATGGAAGAAAATTTAATCTTAACGCATTCAGTTCAATTACAGACAAGGTTAATCGTAATTAAAGTGAAGAAATTGGTTGTTACAAATTTTGCTTGAAAATGTAAAAAAAAATTATTCGGAAACTACAATTCTACACAAACTTGTTTTAAAACGTCTCCAAAATTGCCGTTATTTACCATTTCAAATACTTCAACAAAAATTCTTGCTATAGATTTGCTAAAATAATCAATGTAAATGCCGCGAATGTTCTTAACAATTGAATCAATCAAATATAAATGTGGAAGTTTTATATGAGGCTCAACCTGTGAAAAAGATGCAATATTTATTGATTAATATTCGATTTGAATTAAAACTGAAAAATAGAGATATATGTAGAAATAAAAGTGTTTTTTTTTTTTGTTTTCCTTCAAAAGATATTTATTCTTTTCATATTTTGTGATATTTTTTTTTCATTTTGTCTTTTCAATTCTGACTTATATATCTAATTATTTTTTTAGTCTTTTGCAAGGCACATTTCGTGGAACTACTATATTTATTTTAATCACAGAGAAATTTTATCACAGATATGTTTTTTTCATGTATTAAATAAGTAAATGAAATTGACTTTGCTAAATTAATCCATAGTAATCAATCTTTTAAATAAAAACCTCATCCAAGCGTTGAACAATTGTACTAGCTATCGTTTGACCATATTTGATGTTTTCAGCAGCTAACATTGTTAGTGTATGTATCATTCTGTTATCTGTTAAATCAGTCAGTATTAACAGATACGATTTAGCCACATCACGTTCATTTTCCACGATGGCTCCCATACTTTATGTTGGACCTACCAGGAAGCTATAATCAACTCTTTCCGTTTTAGATTCAGTCTATCAGTTGCGTCAGTATTTATTGATCAGGCTTAAGCGGATCTTGCTGAATCACCAAATCGATGCACGTTCCAAATCGATTTCCGCAATACTTGAAAGATGGGATATTGAAGACGCAATCTTTGTGCCAGTGTGAAAAATACCACCTGATGAAAAACAAGAGCATATCGTTACTTATTTATTTTTTAATGTAAACACCAATAAGAAAAAATAAATATTGATGGCAAACAAATTTCTCAATGAAAAAAAATCGATGACTCATTTCTTTGTTTACGTAGTTTATATGAATTTTGTGTGCCTTATCACAATTTTCAGTATTTTTTGTGCGTAAAGTTATATTTTATTTGTTGGAAAATCATTTACTTCTAAAGAAAACTGCACTAATTTCTATTTACTCTTATGAATCAAATTAAACAAAAAAAAAATCAAATTCTATAGTTATAACGTACGAACAAACAATCAAGATCACTTTAAAAACACAAATTATACTTACAAGATTTAAAATAATTTTCAAAGAATTTGAAGCTTCCACTGTAGAATAGCACAAAATAATGAAATTCGCAAAAATATTTTCTGTTTGACAAATTTGATGTGATTATGTACTGCGTCGAATGTTTCCAAAACCAATAATAAATATTTTCATCAGATGATGAAATAAAAACAGCATTCGAAAGGACCCTTAGGGCGCCGCCCTATCGCTCGGTTTTCCAACTATTCACTATGTATATTTTAGTGAAATGGCGAAAATATTTGAACAAACTACGGCGAATTGGTGAAGCCCGCTTGATATGAACTTCAATTTTGAAGGTACAGAATATCAAG
Source organism: Contarinia nasturtii (assembly GCF_009176525.2). Taxonomy (NCBI): domain Eukaryota; kingdom Metazoa; phylum Arthropoda; class Insecta; order Diptera; family Cecidomyiidae; genus Contarinia; species Contarinia nasturtii. Next base: position 1,413,235 of record NW_022198157.1, on the reverse strand, counting down.
TTATTTTATTTGTAAACAAATGTGAGTTTAAGATTTGCTATGTTATGGCATTTTCATTTTATTTTCGTTTATTCCTTATTGCGAATGAATGCAGAAGCAAAAAACTGAGGTCCAATCATTACAAAAGTACTTTTTATGTCTAAAATGTATAGCAATAATAAAGAATACATCTTTATTATCCATTGTGACATCTAAGAAGTGAATGAAAAAACTTCAAATGTAACTTCAAAATTGATTCTTTGACTAAGAAAATGTTGAACAGAAAATTGTTGGTATCATTTTTGGTTGCAATCATTGTTTCCGGGGCTATTGAAATAAATCTTTCATTTATTAAAAAAATGGTTCATGATATAAGTTGGACAATAAAACGCTGATTTTGTAGAATATTTCAAAAATTTTTCAATTCTCATTAAAACGCATATCGATGCAGCCAAAGAGTTTACTGTATCAGTCAAATCGCATTTGTTTTGATGATATTATTTTGATTGATACGTAATTATATATTTATAAACCAACCAATTGTTTTTATAATTTTCATCGACTGAATCCAATCAAGATATCTTTGACTGATTTAAGTAAATATTTGTACAAAAATATTGCAATTATTTTTGCTCGGTGTAAAAGGTTTGTCAGCACTTTTCGGACTTAAGACAGAAAATCATGACATAGGTGTTGTTCAAGAACATTTCAGTCGAGTTTTATTTCGAAGAGAGCGAGTTGAAAAAAATTATTGTACAAAAATCATATCACAATAATTGACCAACGATATGCCTAATAAAAACGGCGAAACCTGGTATTGCGTCTATCAATGCAAGAAATGTGATCATCAATGGACTAAAGAAAACAATAAGGCCAACCAAACACGTGCTTGTCCCAGGTGTCGTGCACATAACTCTCCTGACACCGAGGTAGTTCATTTCAAATGTTAGCTATTTAGCAGTAATTGTGCATACATTTATCCGCAAAAATATCGGATTTCGCATGCTGCACAATAATATTAAGGGATTTACTAATTATAAAAGTTAATTTGACCAATGACCATTCCTAATTTTAATTTAACATCCAATTCCAGAGACATTTTGTACCGTGGTTCCAACCTTTTGACCCTAATTCTCCAGTTTAAGATGTCAGATTTTCTTCCCAAATATTCAATAATACCTGAATTTTCGATCAAAATGTAATTATCAATACTGATATTTTGAATAAAAATATTGTTTTCTACAAATCCACCATAAGAAGTATTTGATTGAAATTTAATCTATTCAGACATTATATTGACTCAATATTGACAAAAGGGATATTTTCGGGCAGCTGGTACATATTTATTTTACACAAAACCAAATTCTTCTAAAAGTTGTCAATAACAATAATTATTTTGGTTTTTTTTTTTAAATAAATTGCAAGACAATGACAAAGTAATTTTTACAAAATTGTTTGTTTCAGCCTCATTCTAGATTTTAAATTTTATTATACTCTATTCTATTTCACTGTCACCGTTATTAATCATCGTGACATCCAAGTAATGAATGAAAAAACTTCAAATGTTTCATGAAATTCCATAAATATTACTGAATCAGTGGAAAAAACGTCTTAATGATGCAAATAAAATATTTCAAATTATCCAGGTGTTTACAAAAAATTAAATTTGTGATTAATAAATGTATATAAACTAAGAGCATTTGTTCCAAATTATCAGTAATAAAATAACAATTAGTAGCTCCATCACATTTTTCATAAAAAAGAAAGAAAATGTTGAACAGAAAATTATTGATATCATTTTTGGTTGCGATCATTGTTTCCGAGGTAAATTGCCATAAATTATACCGATTATCTGGATCATATTATCAAAAACTTTGAATTTTAACAAGAATTTTCTTTTCTTTGCAACAGCTCATTATTTCAAGCGTTGAAGCTGGCGATAACATTAAACAACAAAAAAACGACAAGAATAACATTGAAAAACAAAAAAAGGACAAGAAAAGCTCTTCAGGTGTTGGTACTGCAATCAAAAATATGGTCAGCAGTTGCGTAAACTGTCAAACAGGTCCAGAAGTTAAAAAAGATACTTCATCTGCATATACTGAAAAAGGATATCGAGCTAATTTTGACTATGGCAACTATGGACGATCTTAAATTTATTATTTATTCATGGAGTTTTCAACAAAAGCAGGACGGTAGTGTTAATTTTGTAAAATAATATGCAAGACATTTCAATAACAATTTTAAAAATAAATGCAGAACAGATCTTAAAACTAGACTTTCCTGAACCAAAAAAGACGTAGTATTTTTAGTTCTTACTACGTTTTATTTACGAGAAACTGTTATTGTATCGAAAGTAGCCAATACGTATCCAACATTCCCCAGGTTTCGCACAATTTCCAAAATAGTTACCGATAACAATAAATCGATCCGATATATGCAAACATAATGCCGATGCCACGAATTGCTGGCAAAAACACAGAGTCAAATAAGTTGCAAACTTTTCTTGATGATTCATAATCATTATTATTTGTTTTGACTTCAATAAATTTTCTAAAATTCATATGTCTCAAGACCGGTTTCCACTAAAAAATGTAAATTCCCCTTCATCTTGATTCGCTGGTGGGCCAGAAAGTTTGAAATTTCACCTATTATATATTTTTCTCAAATTTGGTTACATTTTCCTGAGAGTCTTCTGGTGGTTTTTACGAAGACATTGTATTATCATTAAAAATACGATGTAAATTAGCTCACTTTATTCATTTATTTATCAGATATTCATACATAGTGGCATTTTTTATTCATTTTATTGGGAATGCGAACATATATACTTCATAATAATAAATTTCATTCTTAAATTCTAATCGATTCAATGAATCTAATGCAATAAGACTAAATGATTCGAAATATTTCTTTCGGAAAAAACACAATTATCAACGAATAGATAACCACATCATTAGGCGGCAACGACGGTCTTTTGTGGAATTGCTTTCTGCGTTGAATTGATTTTATCGCCTAGGCTCAATGCCATACCCTAAAAAAACGAAAAATAAATGTGTAAAATTCATAAAAATAAAATGATAAAACAAATTGAACATTACTTGGCTCTTGGCTCTGATGCGAATGTGTCCGGTTACCGCAGCGTTTGGATCATCCAATGGTTTCTCAATACTCAAATTGGCCAATGCATCTTCACCGAAAATCGAGCGTGCATACATATTGGCAGCCATAAAACCGCATTGGCCAGACAATGCTTTCTCTGGTGTCAAGCATTTCATGTTGGTCGATTTTAGTAAATGTTTCAAATACTCGTGCAAATCGGTTAATGTTGTGTTGACCGACACTTTGTTTTCCCATTCGAAATCTTGCCACATTTGACGGAATTCGGTGTCAGTGCATGAGGCTGGCATAATATAATCCATGATGTCAATGTGTATCGTGTTCAAAACAACGACATTTGATGTGGTTGTGGTGTCGTAAACTGTAATAGGAAATGTGATATTAAGCAAATGATTGAAATAGTTAAAAAATGTCCCGTGCAAAACTCACCAATATTGCCAAAAATAATTCCGTTTTCAGTGGAAGAAACCTTAACATTGGCTTTGATGTTGCAAAAATCGTGTGGTGCCAAAACCACTGGATGTGGTCGTTCGACCAGTTTCAAGTCGCCCAATGTGGCCAATTCCAATGTACAATTTTGCAATGTATCACTGGTTTGATTCACCACCAATACATCCAAAACGATATCATATTGATTGACATGCACATAAGCCTCAGCATAAACTGGATCCGAGAAACCAGTCAATTGAGTGACTTTGTTCAATTTACTATTTGGCGATGCAACATCAACAATTGAAGTAGATTTTGTGCCGGCCAATGCTTGATTCAAACTTGATTCGAACACATTTTCACCCAAAAAGCTATCCTTGCCGCTCGACAGCTGTGAGAATGTAATTGGATCATCGGCTTGAATCTTAACCGCTTTCTGTTGTTTATCCTTAATCATTTGTTGCTCTTCCGTTTGATGTGCTTCAAGCATTTTGGCCAATGCATCACGGCACAAGACCTTGAATATTTCTACAATTTCCGGCGAACGTTCGCTCAATGTACGCAAGCATACGAATATACGATCAGCATCATCATTTGTGATTGGTTTGGACGAAAAGCCCGATCGACCCAAATGCAATATTGCGCTCAAGGTTAGCATTATTGAAGCACATACATGGTTTTGCTTTGATGCATCCTTCTCCAATTCGATATACTTCAATGCCAATTTGGTGAATGTTGTAGCTAATGTTGTTGCCACAAAGAAATCTCCGTCCATCAAATATTGACGCAATGGTGGTCGCTCTTCTTTCTTCGCAACTCTGTGTGAAGCAAGGAAAAACGGTGAAAATCGGAAATGTAAAAATGCGTTAGGAAATACTCACGGTGCAACACTGAATGCACTTTGAGTGGCATAGGTGCCATCCGAAGTGACTTTCGTGCTTGCCGATGCAGTTGAATTGGCTGGTTTATTTGGATCGTCTTGTTCTTCTTCGCCAGCCAATTTACGCTGTTCGGCCTCGACAATTGGAATTTCGCCAATGGTTTGATTCACCACATCGATCACTTCCAAAATTTCTTTGCTGCTATTGATGTATTCGCCAAGAATCCATAAGGCGGCACGATGAACTTTCACCGAACGAACCGATGGGAATGTTTCGATCAATTTCTCCGTAATCAATGCACGCAAATTTGGAAATTTTTGAATGGCTTCGCGAATGAAAACAAGCACATCTGTAGCAGCTTGTTCATTTGTATCGGATAGGAATTCGGATAAAACTGGAATAACAGTTGCTGCAACATCTGGGAACTGGAATTTGTTTTGAAAGAAAAAAAAAACCATTAAAAAATTATTGGTACGATTGAAGGAGACAAAAGTCCTAACTTACACGAATGCAACAACTGTGCAATGTGCGAACAAGTAATTGTCGATATTTTCCGGTGTCTTCATGTTCGACGTTGTGCGTTTTGGAAATTTCCTTCTTCAAAACGAGTACCATCTCTTCAATGTTTCTCGACGATACCAAGTCCATGGCCAAGTTTAATGTTTTACGTCGTACCTCAATATCGGGTGCGGCCAGCACACGTAAAATATCCATAACTAAATCTTGCATAACACGTTCGGTATTTTCATTCTCTTTGATTCCAATCAAACGATCCAAAACGATCAACTTAACATTATTGTCGCTTTCTTTGATGATGAGTTCGATGTAACAGCTGGCCGCTGCTTTGATGGCCGTTGGAGCGGTTGACAATGTAATCAATGTACCGGCCGCTTCGTATCGAACAGCATTCGACGATGAATTGAGCAAATTATAAATGCAACGAATGAATCGAGAACGTTCATTTGGATTTGCATGACACACCTGAAAAACGGAAATACATTTACTTTACGGTACGCTCAAAACTTCTTATTTACACTTCGACGCTTACCTTGTAGATCAATTCCACAATAACCAATTGCAGAATGTCACCAAAATTATTGACTTGATCTAGGCACGATGCCAAATAGTTCAGTGCACGATCTTGATCGGCATGCAATAACATTAAGAATGCATTACGTTTGCATGACATATCTTGTTGTGTATCAAGGAAGTTGGCAATGAGTTCGGGTCCATCCGGTACCAACCATTCGAAATTTTTGTAAATGGTGAAAATAGCAAGGACAGCATTACGACGCACATACGAATGACGATGCTCCAAACAATCACGAATCACCGGCATGAGTGGCTCAAGCAATTCAGGCTCTTTCAATTTGCACAAAAATCGCAACGTCGATCCACGCAGAAATTCATTTGGATGTTGCAAATCCTGAACAATAAAATCTTATTTTAGACAAATTTGAAATAAAAAAAAACGAGACGTGGTATTCCACGTCAAAATAGTACCAACCTTTCGGTATGCATCGCACACGAGAATCATTTCTTGCATCAATTTGCCATCGGGCGTTGTTTTTGGTACAATCTCCCAGAAAATGAGCAACAACTTTTTGATAGTATGATTTTGTGATGGCATCACAAATCGAATGATGGTCATCAATAAGCCAGGCAAACGTTCACCATTCAACAATAGCTTAATCACTTTCTTCAACGTATCGATTTGTACATTTTCATCGCCTTGCTCTGTTGAATGCGAAAAGTTTAGTTTTTTTTAGGTTGGCATTAAAGAGAACCGTATTTATGGATTTAATTCAATTAAATAACAAAGATGAAGAAAATCTTTTTTTTTGAAGCACACATACACGTACTTACCCAAATCTTTCTTAATTTTCATTTCATTGAAAACATCCGATAATTCGGGTGTATTTATGATGGTATAACACTGAGATTCGGAGAGTGCCATTTTTGCTATTAAATCTGCTCTTTCAAATACTGAAATTAAATCGAAAGAAAAACAAAAGCAAAATATTTAAAAATCGACAAGAAACTGTGTACACTCTTTTCGGTGGGTCGTCACTGGGTTTCGACACAGGAAGACGTCGTGGAATATATCGTATGGAAACTACACGTACCAAATTATAATAAACACCAAATAATTTTCACAATGTTGTAAGTGTTTCGAAAAATGAAACTTAACGACACAGAAAAACTAAAAGAATTGTAAACAGCGATTTTATTTCTTAACAAAAATTGAAATTTCTTTCCCGTCGAGTTGTTTCGCAAAAGTATAAATGTACAAATCAGCTATAGTCGCTACGTGTCATCTGTCAAAATGCATTGAAACATACACACAAATACACATTCACGCGTACTTATCAAATGTTATGAGTCTTGTGTCTTGCCGGAATTGTGATTGACGATTGAGAGTGGAGATGGCGTTACATTTTCAAAATTCAATTGAAATTGAAATCAAACGAAGAAGCAGGAAGAACAAATGATTGAATCGAAATGAGAAATCAGACCAAATTCCTTTGGCGACAAAAATTTACTTTGATGAACTTAATAAAATTACCAAACATTTTGTCCATCGTACGAAGATAAGTAGGTTAGAAATTTGCAGATTTCGTGTAACTTTTGCGACATTTTCACCTTTTTGGATGATTGTGGCCAAGAATAACACCTAGATAATTGAAGAAAAAACTTTTGACTTTTTCAAATAAACAGCAAAAAATAGACAAAATGTTAAAGATTTAATGTAACAGTGATTTGTATTTTCTTTTATTTTTCATTACAAACAAAAATATTTTTTGCTAAATCTTAGTCAAACAAATAAATTGGAACATAAATTAAAACGAATTCGTATTAAGTCTATATTTTACATGGTATTTACGTGCGATCAATTATAATGTAATAACTTGAGCGCATTTGGCGAATTTGAGAACATTTTTTTTTCTTTAAAATTGAATCGTGGCAGAGATTGGCTGCTTCAAAAGAACGAAACAGCTTCTGAATGTTTTTCGTTCAATTTGATAATAAATGAGTGGAATTTGTTTTTCTATGCAATGACGAGCGACTAGATTATTACTTCTTTGATCGATGGTCCATTAAATGTTTATTTCAATTTGTCTCTGCTTTATTCTTATCAATAAATATCACGTAAATAATGGATTTAAATAAAGAGAATGTAACTTAAAATGAATATCACAAAACTTGGGTATGTTCGAAGAATGAAAGTGATTTCGGTGCTTGGTATGTTAGCAAACACACACACAGCCTTTTACTCGATGAAGATGGATTGAATCACGCAAAATATGAATGAGGCAGCGATTTAATTATCCGTTTTTTTTCTCAATAATAATTTGAGTTGATGCGAACTCGTGATGGTATATAACGAGACATTTTTACCGAGACAGGTAATTGGTATTCTGGGGGAACGGTTCCAACTTGATACTCGTTAAAATTACGTGGCAATGTTTTTATAATACGATCGACAAGTTTTGTGTCAACATTGCCATTCACTAAAACATCATGGTATCTTGGATTTTCTGAGGTAACTTCACCATCACTAAGCGGCAGCGATTCGGTAATCATTTCTGCATTCATTCCAGAATTAACCTCTTGTAAAATTGGCTTTACTTGAGAATCGGCCACTTCCAAAATGTCATTCGGCCAAGCGGGTGATTCGATCGATTCACTTGATTTAGTATTATATTTGTCATTCGAACAGTATGCGTACAGATGATGATCAGCACATTTATTTGTACAGCATTCGGCAACGATGCCACGACGAATTCGACGAGATCGACGAGAAGTGTCTGTGTATGTCATATGGCCGCCACGACTTTGACATATCCGATCAACTCTTGCTACCAAATCGCGTCCGCATGTTTTCCTCAGACCAAATCCACTGATGCCATCCTTCACTTTCACTGGTTGGGCCCACAACGACGTAATCACACTAAACAGCACGATAACTAGCAACCATTTTTTCATCCAAGAAATACTTGATAATCTTCCAAAATGCCTGCAGAATAAAATGGTTTGAGATTTATGTTTAGCAAATTTTTTTCTCATTTATATTTTTTTTTTAAACATTTTAGTTTTAATTGAAAAAAAAATGAACAACAATAAATAGCTTTTATCGAGAGAGAGAGAGAAAAAATAATACTAACATTTTCGATTCTATTTTGGTGGAATACTTGTGTTGTACATAAAATGAGCTAAATCTGAACGTTGGAAATGCTTTTGCGCAAAACACATTCAAAACAAAGTTAAAAATTAAGTAAAATTGATGCGATCAATTTCATGTCACTTTTTCAACTGATTCAATTGGAGCCAACGGTGTTTCTCTTATACTCGTTGCTGTTAAGCCGGTGGTTGCGATCACGCAATCATCGCAAACAGCGCTGGCGCATACGAACATTCATAACACATAAAATGTAAATAAATCAAATGTTTCGACTCAATCGAAACAACAAAAAAAGAGAATCGGCTAACCGAACAAAAGTGTATAAAGAAACGAAACAAGACACAAACGATCACCCAATTGGCGCTTTGGTGGTTATATTGCACTTTATTGCAATCGCATCACATTTAACTATGTGTACAAAACATTCGGCTCGGGAGACACATACGAATACGCGAATTAAAAAAAACACACACACACACCAATCACTGTGATTTAAATCGAATGTGTTCGAATGATATTCGCAGCACTTTTATTGGTCTCTATTTCTTCTTATTATGCTCTTTCGGCTAATCGCTTCTTTATCCCATACACGAGGCATCGTAATCAACATTTTTTTTCTTGCATCGAAACAGTAAAATCTGAATCTGCGTTCTTTGTATATATATATACGTGTCGTCAATACATAATAAAAATAAATAAAATATCACAATAAACAAGCGTGCCACAAATTCAAAATAAAATATGATTTAGTCTATCAATATAGTGTTGTTTACATTTTTTCAGTTTCAGTTTACTACCTTATGCTATTATTACCGTAAAAGACTGTACCTTAATTGGTGACACAGCTGATAGCAACCACATAGATAAGATGAAATTTTCACATGAACATGTGAGGAAAGCATGCATTTGTAACAAAACACTTCAAAAGAGTTCAACATTGATTACGAACATTTACGTCCAGTTTGCATAGGAATTGTTTAATTTTGATAGATTTCTCCTTAAATAAATGCGATAGCAGAAAAAGCCAAAACGGTATTCTATTTCCGTGAGAAATTGTGGGTGGAAAGCAGTTCGGATTCGGCGAAAACCGGCGCCTCAAATATGGGGTAACGTGGCCGAGCGGTCTAAGGCGCTGGTTTAAGGCACCAGTCTCTTCGGAGGCGCGAGTTCGAATCTCGCCGTTGCCAACAACTTTTTTGCCAAATCGATTATCATTTTATCAATCAGACTCCATTCGGAGCCAAAACGGTCATGTTTTAAAAATCCATATTTTATATTATTGTATTGAGTAGCCAACAAATATAATATCTTTTATTTTGAAATACTTTTACATTCATTCAAGTTTTACTGAGAGCTTAAACTTAAATTTTTAAATTAAATTAAAAAAAATTCAACAAATATCTTTCATTTTATGTAATACTTAATTCTGTACGTAAAAGATATTTTCTCATATAAACATGGATTATAATAAATCGTATGGTTCTTTTGTGCAACAATTAACTGTTATCTTTTGTAGTTTTGTTCAACATTCAATCCACGACGGCTTTGCATTGACATAGGACAGCTTAGAATTCATATGTCAGGATGGCCGAGCGGTCTAAGGCGCCAGACTCAAGATTAATCGTCTTGCTCATCAAAAGTGAGTCTTCTGGTCCACTTCTGTGGGCGGGAGTTCGAATCTCCCTTCTGACAAACATTTTTTTCATCATTTTTTTTATAACTTTTTTATTGTTACTTTTTTCCCAAATATTTTTCGTATATAAGTACTGAATTGTCACGTGAAAATTCATTAACTAATGATGTTTTATATGTTTACATTTCAAATAACTTTTTTACACAATTTATGAAAATAATTAACAATTTGATTTTATCAGCAATTCGAATACTTCCTTTTTATATTCAAAATGCATGAAAATAGAAAAGTAAAAAAAAAAACAAAAAAAATATTGTCAGAAGGGAGATTCGAACTCCCGCCCACAGAAGTGGACCAGAAGACTCACTTTTAATGAGCAAGACGATTAATCTTGAGTCTGGCGCCTTAGACCGCTCGGCCATCCTGACATATGAATTCTAAGCTGTTCAATAGCGGCGCAAAGTTCTCGTTGATTTGAGGAAAGACATTAGAATGAAATTAAACTTAATTTATATAATCATCATTGAGTTAAATGAAATTACATTTTCAAATTTCATTTTTTAAAAATATGTACTCCTTAATTATTAATTTCTTTCATAGAATAATTTTAAAATTTGTTTTAAATACATTCGAAGTACGTTGAATAACAAATATACATTCAGCTGTTGAATTTCAACAATAACTCGTGCTCAGCATATTTTGAATTGTGTAATCTGAACAACCAATAAAATGGTATATATTTTTACTTATTTCGAAACATGTGAATTTTATGTATCAATGAAACTCCTTACAGTGTAAAATATAAAAAACAAAAAAGAATAATAGCATGGAAAAAATATTTTGGCAACGGCGAGATTCGAACTCGCGCCTCCGAAGAGACTGGTGCCTTAAACCAGCGCCTTAGACCGCTCGGCCACGTTACCCCGTGCTTGTTGCGCTACACAGTCGCGTCTAGTGGGCAGCATTCGCGTTACTACAGTGTAGCGTAATGTGAATAGATGTATCTAAAAATAAGCATACGTGAACCGATCCATGTGTATTTCATTCTCTGTCGCGCATAATTAGTGAAAATAAGGCCAATGAAAAATTCGAAGAAATATTCGACAACATGATCACTACAACATTTTTGCTCATTTAATGGATTGATTCTTTGATAAAGAATCTTAATGGTGATTTTAATTTTTCGTGTGATATTGAAAAATCATTCGTAATGGCCGTAATTGAAAATGCATGTAAAATATGTGGTACAAATTATACGTTTTCATGGCATATCGCTAATCATAACACTACACGGAAAAAACTCATCAAAATTGATTTAGTTTAGTCTTTAGTGTATAGTTTATTGGAAATGGGAAATAATGATAATGATAAAGAACCATTTGATTTGTGTGCAATGCAAAGCAATCCAACTATTTTTGTATAAATTTTATTATTAATAAATTTTTAATGGGCAAAGAGAGAAGAAAAACAATTGGCACTGATATGCGTGTACATGAATCCAAATTGAAAACAGAAACCAAAACCTCATATAATTGCAGTTATCGCATGACAACTAATAATCTTCACTCTGTTTGCAAGCGTTTTTATTTCTTTTTAGCGCCTAAGAAATGTTCATATATTGCATTAATGGTTATTACGACGCAAAGTCTACGCTTATTGTTTTTATTTTTCAAATTGTTAATTCCCAACGAAAATATTGCATCAAAAATTAATCTCGCATCGATGATTATCTTTCTAATTTAATTTATTGGCGATGATTAAAAAAAAGTCATTATTGCACTACATTGTATTTTCGCATTAATATTTTCGATTTACAAAATGAATCAGAGCGAAAATTTAGCTAAAAATAGCTCATACAGTTTTTCTTCCTTATTTGGTTTCGTTTCTAGCCTTATTATACATTTTCCGGCCTTTACAGGGAAAGGGAAAAAGGGCGATAAGAGAAAGAGTGATAATAGAAAAAGGTAACATTTTCAATGATAGGAAAAACGAGATAAATTGATCTTATCGATCAATTATCTCAATTTTTGCATAAATTGTGAAAGGAAAATTCACAAAGACATTTGTTTTTATTTTCATTGGAATGCAAATCACGAGATACAAACATTGTAGGAAATAAAGATTCGAAGTGATTGGATGTGATTGATGACGTTCATGTATGTTTTGTGTCCACTGACTGAGTTGAAAGCTAATAATTCCACTTTCTGGTAACAAAACCGTTCCAAAAGCTTCGACCAATACAATTTCGTTGATAAATCAATTTGGGTGGCATTTTAACGGACAAATTATCGACAAAAAAAGATGATGTAAATAAAATAATTAAAAATGACTAAATTATCGCAAATACCTATTTATAGAAAAAAAATATTGTTTTTATGTCATCCATTACATTTTTGTATGCCTGTTTTCAACTGAAATAATTGAATTTGCTCAGATGATATAATATTGTTTGTCTGCGCCATTGGAGGTTTTTCTCTATTTACAGCATTTAATCTCATCTTCGCAGAGGCGGTAATTGAAAAATGTGCGTCGTGAATTTTGGTTTTATTTCATTTTTTTTTTGTGCTGAGGAATGCACGTGTTCGATTTAAAACGAATTAGAATGTCACCTTTTGTACATTTCAATTGAAAGCCACGATATTGTCAGACTGTCAGTCTTATCTTCCCTTTTATTAAACAGTGGAGCAAATAATCGTATCGAGTGACTTAATGCCACTATACATAATATTTGTATAATAATAGCAGTATGAAAATGTGCGATTTTAAGCAACTGGCATTTGTTCCTGAATTGGATTTCTCGAAAACGACAATGCAAAAATGTTAATTTTAGTATCAATTTTGTTCTCCTATAAACAGTCTGGTGTGAGATTCACATTGGCTGTGTTTTTTTGTTGTTTATCTCACACGCGCCACCAATTGATATGGACCAGTGCAATAATTCAATCAATTAACCAAAAATGAATAAAACTCCACCGATAAAGGGGCATCATTAAATTTGGTAATCGGACAGCGGCAAAAGCAACAACAAAAACCATTGAAGATAATTTTACGAGTTTTTAAAATTTGAACCGGCCCCAAGTGCATTCACATTTTTTATTTCATTTTGAACCGTTTTTTTTTCGACACTTGATATAACACAGTGAATGAATGCATCGATAGGCTGTTGATCTTCTCAACTTTTGGGTTGTACGGCTATCGAGAGTGTTAACACTCTTTAATTGAACATTTTCAATTTGATTTTGGTTACATCTTCGTCACACGCGTAACATGTATTCAACGGAACAATGAACTTAACTGAACTGATTACTGGACAATCGTCATTGGTGCTGCTCATAAATTGAAGCATAATGATTTTTTTTTCGTATTCAAACAACGTTTGAACGTAGCTTTTTTTGGAAATTAGACGTTATCGCTTTAAACTAAATTTTATGAGTATAAAACCACAGCTGATTTGATAAAGATGAATAAGGACCTTGACATTGCTATTCTTTGGTTTATTGAAAAACAAACCCTGTGTAAATCATATTTTGGACACATTTTCGCATTTCAAGAAGCGGTTAAGAAACATCATCATTATGAAACTGTTGCATGATAACCATGTACTTAATGAGAGCGATAATTGAAAGATTTTCGTCAGTATGGAGCACGACACGTTCGTTTCGGGTGGTGTTGTTTCATTTGCAGTGTATGTAAAATTGAAAATTTGTATTTTATCTGTGCAAAAATAACTATTTAGAGAATTTTGCTAAAAAATGAGATTATAAATAATTATTGATATCTTATCGTTGAGTTAGTTTCCGAGGAGCGAAAACAATTAAAATGGTATTTAAATCGGTCAATCTAAGTTTATTCCATTCTAAAATTGAAATAGATTTACATTGTGCATTTATTCAGGCCTTGTTACCCTGAACTACAGCTCTCTCTCTCTTACTTTGTTGATAATCCATTCAATAAATCATGAAGTAAACAAGTATCACAGATGCATGTGTAATACGTGAGAAAAAATAGAACAAGATATGGAAATATGCTTTAAGCGGCTTTAAGGAAAAATGGGAGCGCTATTACTGATATTGCAAATGAGATTTGGGACTGTTCGAAATTGATGTGTGCTGAAGTTAACACATTGTTTGGTATGCCACGCCGAACAATATGTATCGCAATGTTGTTATAGTGTCGTTGATTGCAACGTTGAGATGAAATGATAGAAAATAAATTCACAACTCTGTTCATTTTATTTGTGCGAACGTGGCAGTTATTTCTGTACGGATTTCAATTATCTGCCCAGCCTTTCAGGCAATCTGTAATTTACACAAAAAAAGCAGTCGCATATCAGTCATGATGTTTTTGTACGTATAGATAGTCTACACTACTCGCTAGACAACTTAATAAAAAACGCAAATTTGACACCTAGCAAAATCATCAAATTTGCATTCATGTTCAAAGTTCAGTTTTTAATCTAATTTATAGGAACAGTAAAAATGCGATTAGGATGGCCTATAGTGAACAAAAATCAGCATTTGCAAACACACTCATTTGGTGATAGTAGCTTATGATAGAGATTTAAATATTTTTCCGTTGATTGTATTCAATTAAAATGAAACCAAAAACTGGGAATGCCATGATCGTAGCCCAAACTCACTTTAGCAACAAGATAATAACGTTATTTCTGCTTCTATTTTGCTCATTGCAAATAATTTAAATCGAATTGCGATTTGGAAAGCGCCGCTGGCACGGGTAACCATTTTCATAACAAGTGATCCGAACGCATCAACAAATAATGTTCGAAACGGAATTATAATCGCAACCTTGAATTGACTGTTTTGATTTAGAAACGGTGTTCCTTTCCGCTGATTCCAATTCTTCTTTGTTTTATTGTCGATTGAAGAAGTACGTTGAGAGAGACAGGGAGAGCGGGAGAGAGAACTCATTTTATCCATGCAAGCAAAAAGTGCGTTGCATGTTCATTGTTTACGGACCAAACGTCACTCGAATTGCCGATCAATAGCTTGCACTTTGTATTGAAAAAGTGTCTGATTTCCATACGGTAAACAAATGTGCATGCCTCAATAAAGTGACTAATAAGCCAATTGAAAATCCAAACGCGCCTTATCGCTGCCATTTAATCGATTTTCAAAAGAAAAAAATCATAAAATATTTTAACTATTATGAAAATAAAAATAAAAGCGGTGACTTTATTGGCAACACAGTTGACTTAGCTACGCCTTAAATTTGATACACACTGATGTGCCTGTAGGTATGAAAACAAAAACCGTCGATGCTCTGCGTCATATTACTCTCTCTCGTTGCATTATTTTACTGCCGCATATGACAAAAAGAAACAGTCAATTCACTCGCCACACGCGATATCAGAGCCATTTTGACAGTTGTCTCTATATTAAAGAGAGGCGAAATCACAACATTTTGGATTCATGCGTCACATTATTTACGATAGTTGTTTTTTTTTCTTCTCTCGTACGCATTGTTATTGTGTGTGTCATATTTCACAAAATTAGATCAGCAAATTAAACAAATTGCTGCGATTAGATGTTGACATAGTTTTTTTCCCTTTAACTTCCTATCAAAAATTTACCACGTTCCCAAAAATGTGAATAAATTTTGCCATTCAAAAAGTTTGTAAAGAATGTTTTGTGGCAAGCACAATGCCCGTGAAGGGCCAGTGATTCAATTTTTGAATGTAAAACCAAACGATCAATTCACGTATTCGATTGTTTTAATTCGTGGCCAAATTATCAATTATAATCATCGCATGGGTGTGACTCATCTGCAAATTGACAATGAAAATATAACGAGCTGCATTGAAAGTGCCGAAATTACGACTGACGGCAAGTTCAAAGTAGCCGTTGAACTGGCGCCTGGAATGAATCATCTCACATTTCAATTTTGTTGTGTTACAAATGCAATCGCATTGGTTTTCAATCAACGTAAAAATCCACACTATTTGTTGCGTATTTTTTATATCATTTGTCAAAATCATGATGGTCATTTTCAAACAAAAAACAATGCAGACAATTCAATCGAATGTGCATGTGAAAAAATCAATTTGGCCATTCGAATGGTGCAATGTTTGTACGCCGAAATGATGACCAAAAATGGATTCGCACGTAAAACATTCGAATTTGTCAAATGTGTACCGTTCTACAGTAGTTTATCGATTGCAGAGGCAAGACAATGGGATCAAAATCAATTGTGGAAACATCATGCCAAAGAGATTCTAGCACAAGAGAACGACACCCAACATCGGTACAAGTATTTCGGCATATTGGCCAGTACATTGTGTGAAAATGGTACGATTAAAGGGAATACAGCTCTCGGTTGCGGAGATGTGGCACTTTTTGGCAGTGGCACAATGCATGCATGGCCAATGAAATTCGCTGAAATTCAACGATGTTTTCAAGATGATACACTTGTCGACGGTAAACTGTTGATGAATGATAGCAATGGACGGAATTCCATTGGTGGTTGTTATGCTACTGCATTGGGTTCATTGACCCATGAAATTGGTCATATTTTCGACTTGGGACATTCACGCGACGGTGTTATGGGCAACGATATTGATTATGTAAATCGCATGTTTACGATAGAAAAAAATCCACGTGATTTACCACGGCGACAGATATCAAAGTGTTCAAATAATTTGAAACAAGACATCAGCACGGGCGGCATAACAAACAATCGACGTTTAACTACAATAAAAAAAAGCAATCCAATTCTAGCCAATTATCACTGTCGACGTAATGACGATTTAACATTTCTAACCGAAAATTGTGCCATCATGTTAAATGCCCACAAATGGTTTAATCAAACTGATGAAACGGAAACATCATCGTCAAGCATTCAATATGATAGCAAACGAAAGATAATCGAATCGATGTTGCCATTGGCATTGGTTGAAATACGGTCCAAAGAAAGCGGAATGTGCATGCAATACTATCGATTTGATGTTTGCTCTGCCACCTCCGCTGCCGTCGCTGACCCATTCAATTTTACAATTGCCGGCAATGTAATTGAACAAAATTATGATTTGATTGCCATAGATAAAAATGGTCATATTATGAAATGGAGCTCATAATGAGTGCTAGACATTCGATTGTACGCTAGATTAGATGTGTGATGACAAAATAACGACTCATAAAATGTGTCTCATAAGCGATTTGGATAACGAAATATCAATTATTAGTTTCATGGTTTAAGTGTCAGACAATCATTTGCTTTTCCTTGGTGTACATTAGAATCGAGGTGCATAACAATTGGATTGGTCACTTTTTCCCTTTTTCTCTCTGTCTCGATTCGCCTACCTAGTCGACATCATCATAAATGTTTTACGATACGTCTATCTCGTCGGTGATAAGTCTTTTATCTTTAACTTTCTAACACTAAAAAACTCATCATTTTGACACGATTTGACATTAAGGTGGTAGTGATAAACAAAGATACTAAAAAGCATAGATAAAAGTTTACATTTTTTTTCACACAAGTATATACGCACGCTCCCACATTACAATAACCAAAGACATTTGTTTTTGATCGGCTTATTGCAGTGAATTCAATGTATAATCGACGGTGCGCGGTAACATTCCCAATTCAGACGTCGAAACAGAGTGTTGTGTAGTTGTTCAAAATTGTTATATATCAAGTTGGTTTGGTGGTTTAAATTTTCATTCGGATATCAGAGCAAACAGAAGATTCAAACGAAACGAAAGAAATGAATGGTAAAATGGGAAAAACTGAACAGCCACGCATTATGTTCACGCAACTACAGGGATTTCAAGCAATCGACGAACAGGGCAAAGTTAAAACCATACTATTTTTAAATGCAGCCCGTGAAATTGTAAGCATTATCGGTAAGTGCAATTTTGTGTGCATGTTTCGTTTTTTTTTTTTTTTGTTAATTTTGACACTGGAATATCATTTCATTGAAGTGCATTGAAAACAACATTTTTTATGTATTTAAAAATAGCATTTGCTCGACTCATCAAAATACATAGTTGATTAAGAATGTGCTTGATTGTAAGACACCTAATTCAATTTTCATTTTTTCTTAAATGTCACTGATTTTTTCTTGCTCAGATTTCTTGAGTTCGATGGTTTCATGAAAATTAATTGATTTTTCGATTTGTTTTTCTAATACAAGAAAGGAAGATTGGAATGAACTTGATTTATTTCTTTTCTGTGTTGGCTATTTGATTGCGTTGTCTATTTTAATAATCAAATCAATTTTGATGCATGTTCAACACCGTTCACCGTTGCTATTTCGGTCTATATTTTTCTAGCTATGAAATCGGTTTGTGGATTTCTATATCAAGGTGATTACTATAGATCGCACTTGTTGGGTTTCATTGCACTCTGTGTATTTGACCCGAATATCTTCTTTCTGACAACGGTTTCCATCGATACACTAGCATATGAGAATGATTATTACATTGACTGACGCACTTTTGTTTTGATTAACTTGCTCCAATCATTGAATTTTGCGAGATATTTTAAATCATAAAAGAAATTAATCACATTTATTATTTTGACGAAGTTTTTTTTGGATTGATATCATTTTATTGGAAACATTTTTTTTACATACTTTCAGAGAGCTTTGGCAAGCTTTTCAAACCTGTTGTTTATGATATGAATGGAAATATCGATGTAAGATAAATATTTGAATAATTGATGCACTTTTCAACATCAATTTTCAATTCTTTTTATTTTGATTATTTATTCGCAGAAACTATTTAAAATTTACGTACAAAATGAAATTGACTATATGTTTCTGGACGATATGCTCAAATCCAATGAAGACAAAGTACAAATTTGTGCCAGAGATGCATTGACATGGCTTAAAAGGTAGGCATCCACGCCATACATTATATTTCTTTAAATTCAAGTTTCTTGCTTAAAAATAAGAAAAAAATCTACTTTCCTTATTCCTTCACTAATTTGAATTTTTTTTGCAGAGCGCTCGAAATGATCGAAAAATTCTTTTCATACGTTGTCGCAGATAAAAATTGCGAAGAAAATCTGAAAAAGCATATTGAAGCTGCTTATGCAGTGACTCTAAAGCAATACCATAGCTGGCTCATCCAAAAATCTTTTTCGGTATGTTCTTGATGACTCTGATTAACCAGTTCAGTTTATCATTTTATTGTTTTCTCCATCCGATTTCAGCTCATCTACACTGTGTTACCAAATCGCTCGCAATTGATTGGCACCGGTGACGTTCATCGCGAGAATGTGCAAGCACTGGACCAGTTCTTGGAATCAATGCGAGTTCACTTGTCCGAAGTCAATTTGATGATTTGCAATTAGTTCTAATCTCACGATATCGACGATCCATTGTGCGAATGTTTTTCATTTCAGATAATTTTATTTTTGTTACCATGATTAATTTTATTTATGTGTGATTGTCTATCGATTTTTATTACTTTGCTCGATTAACATTAGAATATGGAATTGTTGTGCCTTTAAACGGGTCATGCGTCGCATTGAAATGTAGCCAATAACGATTTCAAAGAATATCAAAGCTGCGACCAACAGCTGCAAATAGATCTGAAGCCAAAACACTTTCGCTTTATGCACGATATAGAAAAAGAAAATTGCAATTGGTTGCTGTATGAATAGCGATAGAATTAAGAATCCAGCAAAATCGGCAATCTGTTAAAGAATGTAATGTGTTTGAAAATAAATGAATATCACAACAAATTGAAATATTTTCACATTTTATTTGAGAAAAAAAAATGGAACCTTTTCATTTAAGTTCCCGGAATAACCCAAGTACAGGCGGCCAACTTCCAGGGGAGCTGAAATTAAAAATAGAGCCGCACCCAAAATGATGGTATTATGTTTGCCTGACTCATCAAAGGCATGCATGTAAAAAAACTGCAATGAAGACAGAATCCAAATTGGCGACAGGTAAACATTGACGAATAAAATAATTTGTAGCGACAAACTTGAACTATTCGGAATTTCTGTGGATTCAAAATAGAAAGAAGAGAATTCAATTTTAAATAAGATTTAAATGCGGCGGACATTTTCTAATGTCAAATTGCTGAGTTTAAAAGATTTTAAAGACACGTTGAAATCAAAATTGAAAGATTTAAATCTTGAAGAAATCTTCTGCAAAAAAAGTATCACTTTAAGTACCTATGATACGATTACGATGTTCAAAAAATACAACTCGATTATCTTTCACTGTGGTACTTTCCACGGAGATCGCTTCCGCCATTTTCAATACTGTTTTTTTTTATTCTGCAATTTTCTATTTGTTTTTTTTTTTTTTGAATTAATAATAAATTCACTAAGAAATGATATCGACAACTATAACCTTATTTGTTTTGTTCCAAAGCAATAAACACTTTTCGTTACCATAGCAACCTATAGTCAACATAACTTATTACCTCAATGTATATATTTTTCATATTTATTATTATCATGAAATTGGTTGATATTGAATAATAACTTGATTTATTATTGGACTGCGAAAAATCCCCAATCATGGAGCATGAATTTTGCGTAACAACTTCCGACGATAATTTGCCATCAATCAAAGTCAAAAATAAAAATAAAATTAAAAAACGGTCAAAAACAATTCAAAAAAAGAATATATATCTCGCTCGTGTTTGACATTTGATTTCGCTATCATTGTACACAAGTGATACAAATACAGAGTGTGAATCGACACTGAGCGTGTATGTGTGTGACAGTTCAGAGACAATAAAGATATATAAGTTTTAATAAAAAAAGACGTCGTCAGATCGTAATGTAAACATGATTCGACGTGTCTGTTTGATTTTTTAGCCACAAATGAAACAGATAAGACAAAAAGAATCTCATTGGTTTTAGTCATAAAGTTAAGCGTGAACCGAATTATATATTGTTTTTTCTTCTTCTCCCACTATCAATCTGTATGAGTCTCATTGGGTATAACGATGAATTTGAGCGGTGCAGTAAAAATTAACAAATGTGGCGTTTTAATTTTAAGTGTATGTGTAGTTATTGTGTTTTATTATTTGTTATTCAATAATTCAATGGGTTCACATCGTTTTCGATCGCATGGATTTCTCATACGAAATCCAAATGAGGTTGATTTACGGAAATTATTGATCGGTAGCATACAAGCAGCTCAATATGGTGGTTTAGAAGTGCTTTCGGTGGCCGATGCTGATAATATTCATGCAAAAACTAAAGGCCGTACAAAAGAAGGTGCCAATGATCCGCTTACAAATGCCGATCTCAAATCGCATTGTGTCATGGAACAGGGACTCAAACGACTGTTTAGCACAGTGACCATCATTTCGGAGGAAGATGTTCATGCTGACTGTTCGGAGACAAGCCACTTTGAATTGGATCCAACCGTTATCGATGAAGACATTCATCTGCAAGATGATTTCTTGGTTAATGCTGATGATGTCACCATTTGGATCGATCCACTCGATGCAACTCAAGAATATACAGGTAAACAGTTGAAATCCAACCATTAAAAGACAGATTTATTAATAGTTTCTTTTGTTTGATTTTCACAGAAAATCTATTCCAATATGTTACGACAATGGTTTGCGTGGCGATTCGCGGTGAACCGGTCATTGGTGTTATACACAATCCATTTTCGCAGAAAACCTTTTGGGCGTGGAAAGATGTTGCTGTTTCAGCATCGCTGCGAAAAGTAAAAGATGAACCAGTCAACAAAATGGCAGCTGTAAAAAATCCAAAAATTATCGCATCTCGATCACATTCAGGCGATGTTGAACATTTGATAAAAATGTCATTTGGCGAGAATACACCAATCGAGTTGGCGGGCGGCGCTGGTTATAAAGTGTTGCAAGTTGTGTTTGGTAATGCAACCAATTACGTTCACTTGACGGAGATTAAAAAGTGGGATTTATGCGCTGGCAATGCCATATTGAGTGCACTCAATGGCCAAATGACGTCGCTTAAAAACCAACCGATTTTGTATGAACGCGATCCACAAACGTTCGTAAATAAGGATGGTGTCATTGCTTCATTACGAAATCATCCGTATTATGCAGGAAAAGTTTACGATTATTTACAACATTCGCAAATGATCAAATCAACGAATTCGAAATAAATCAATTCGCTCACGCGTGAATACAGTTTGTGATTTCAATCGAATAAAACATACAAGATATTGGATTAAGTGCTCTTCAATTTTAAGAGACCAAATGGACATTTAATATGTGAACACTGGACAGTGAATGTTTGATTTTTATTCATGTGGAGCTGTGTATTGCCATAAAATTTAAGAGATTTATTTGTAATCGTGGACGTTCAGACAAGTTAAGAACTCAATAAATTCGTTTGTAGGCAGCTTTTACAATTTTTCCGAACAAAATTTTCATTTTTTTTTTTATTTGGTGTTCATTTATCTCTGGGACATTTTTTTGAACTCAAAATCATGTAATAGAAATCAATAAAAAGAATTTGCACAAAAAGTACATAAAGTCTAGGTTATTTTTATCATTTGCATTCATATTTAAATAGAATATTGCCACTGCATTGAGTTGCAGCGAATTTGACAGCTGTGCTAATAGAAGAAGAAAAAAAAACTCGCATTCTGACAGTTCAACCGATTCGCTTGCATCGTTTACAGTCGAGTAAATATGAAGAGTCAAGTAGTAGCTCTTGATATACAAAAAACATGAAAAATCGCAGTTTGGTTCATTTTTTTTAGTTTTCAAATTGTACTTTTAATCAAATATTGAACGATTTATTTGTGTTTCAACATGAATTTTCTGTATTTTGTTTGGTTTCTGATACCAATATGTGCTTCGCATTCGAGCGGTAAAAGTTTTTACCTTTTTTTAGATGACTCAACATAACCTTAAAACGTCAAATCGTTACTAACAATTTTTGTTTCGTTTTGCAGTGCATTACCTTGAGCCGGGTGATACCAAAACTTATGTGTCGGACAAACGATTTGGTTCATTCGAACCGGATTTACAAATTTATTGTTTTCGCGGCCAGAGTAAATCAATTGCGGCAATATTTCAGAGTTTAAGATTTCGCATAAACATCGATAACGATGATTTTGTACAGTTTGATGGCGAATCGCCGGACGAAGTTAGAACCCACTATGAAAATCAACGAACGATTTTTTCATTCAATATGATGAACGTTGGTAAACGAAAATTGATTAAAATCGATCCATTTAATCAAACATGCGTTGGCGTTGAAACAGCGCACAATTACACCATTCAATTGAACATTGTACGCATCGACTTTGCAAAAATCATTCTACTTGGTGTCGGTTTAATTCTTTTCTTCTATGCAAGAACATTGAGTCAAACGCCACTTTTTTACTACCTTACTGGCATCTTTTTGGGAGTTTTCGCATCATTTTTGGTTGTCGTTTACTTTAGCAGTAAATTAATTCCGAAGGTAAAAGAAAAAGTATTTCACAAGATTGGGCAATTTTTTTTAAATTTATGAAAAATCTTTAATATATTGATAGAAACCGGCCATGTATGGAATGCTCATCGGGGGTTGGACTGTGGGTATCTATTTTATTCAAATGATCGTGGAGAATTTGCATACGATTCTCTTTGTTTATCAAACATATGTGTTCTGGTATGTCATTGTGACGGGATTTTTAAGTTTCGTCATCTGCTATCGATTGGGACCGCCAAAAAATCAACGCAGCAAAGATTTAATAAAATGGAGTCTTCAATTTGCTGCCAATATTATGATATTCTTTTCGAGTAACTATCGCGAGGCGTCGGTGAGCATTATGATTATTACGATCTCCACCTATTATTTTCCACTCGCTCTCTTACGAAAAATTCAAGGATTTTGGTAAGTTTTTGTTGAACTTTGAAAATGGCAGACATTTGATTGAAAGCATTTTTCACTTATTAATTTGGAATTTAAACAGGATTCGACGATTTCCGCCCAAGCCACGATTATTGTCAAGCGATGAATTCCATGCCCAATCGGTTTTGGAAACAACAAAAGCGCTTGAAGATCTTAAAGCATTTTGCAGCAGTCCAGAAAGCAAACCATGGCGAATGATGACTCGTTTGAAAGATCCACAACGGTACGTTTTTTTTTCTTCTTTGTGAATATTTTCTATATCTGTATTATATTTTCTATTTTCATTTTTCGTGCAGATTTGCATCATTCGTTGAAGGTGGGTCACATTTAAATGACGATGAAATGTTGGAATATGAAACGACGCAGATTGAACTTGATTATGAAATCAATACAGACGATGAAGACGATCTCATGACCGATTCGGACTCCGACAAATAGAATCAACTAATTTCATTTTCTCTCATTACTACTTACATCTACATCTAATCACATTCATTTCAACGAAATTTGCCCCAATCAATAAGAATTCGAGTCAATTACTGTTTAAGAATTTAAAAAATAACCCAAAAAGGTGTTCGTTAAACATTTGTTACGATAAAAATGTATTAATAAAAAAAGAAAAGGCATTTTTTCAATTTATTCAGTCAAGGTATTATGAAATTACCAGAGTAATGAAATCCATACTGACGAGTTAGATTGTCATGATACTGGTGGTGGTTGTTTGAAAGTAAGTCGGGTACAATTAGGGTGTTTTTCATATCTGCAAATGAAAAAATGGTAGTTCTCAATTTAAAGAGGGTCAAATTTCATGCCAATTGATAGCAATCACAAAACATAGAGATTGGCATTACGACTTCCCGAAGCAAACAAAAAACTATGGTCAAGTCAATGCCAATTGCCATGCGGTGAATAAATACTTACATGAAAACTCTTCCCGAATGTACTCTATCTATCCATGAACTATTATCGAAGGACTAAAATATTGGCATAGGAATTCAATACCTATTCTATGAACATCAAATAGAATAGATAGAGAACAACCTATACATATTCTTTCCTCTAAATTCTATCGATAGAACCTGGGTCACTAAATCGACCCAGCTACATATAATATCCTATTACATTAATTAGTTTCAAATTTTAAATTCATCGATCTTAATTCTATCTCGTTAGTGGATTCGAATCCATCTTGGATAGACGAGGCGTTCAACGGTGAAGTTACGATGCAGCTCAAATCCGAAAAGTCCACAATGGCCTTGACAACAAAGAGAAAACACACATAAATTTGTTAATTAAAACAAAATAGTATTATATGCTTCAATTTCAATCACTTTCTCATTCGGAATCCAATTTTAATTCAATGAATAAATTACCTTTGTACATTATCAGCTTTGCAGCTGCAATGTCCCGGTGCCAAATAGTGTTCAGGATGGCTTCCTCTTCGGCGACATAGAAGTCATCATCAAGAAGCATGTAATCCTCTGTAAAATCGATGACATTTTCGTCGCGAATAATGCCTGGTAGCTGAGCAACGTTGTTAACCGCATCGTATGCCGCGTTTTGTCGCCAGTTTTTTCGGTAACAAATGACCTTTGACACAAAACCAACAGCTTGATTTGGATTCGCAACCATTGCATCGCGCAATTCTTGTCGTTCCGATAGCAGCATTCGTTTGCTCTTCATCGTCACGATTTTTTCGGGTAGTTTCAATCCTTCTGGCCAGTCGTTGTTATCTGGCACACACCATTCGCACACTTTGAAACGATGACCCAATGTTTCCAAAGGAAATGGCTCGAAGCAGCGTGCACACAGTCGAGACGTTCGGAACTCATTCACCATTTTCACCACGTTGCCCAGCATTTTCTTAAAACTTTTAATCAGCTTCCGGTTACCAGGGCAGCGAATGTTCTTTTTAATCTTTATCGGCGAGTTGGGTGAGATATTCGCCGCTCCCAAGAAAATTATGCAAGGCTTACCATTTGTCTATTTGGACACAAGAATATATTTTTCTTATTAACAAATCAAATATATTCAACAAATGATCTATGTTTTGTTCTTACCAGCATGGCAGCAATCTTGTCACATACTCGATTCGATTCGATATATTTATCAAATCGTAGACGGGTGTATCTTTCGCTCGTATACACGTCAATGGCTTTCTTCATAATCCTCAAGCGATGACTTATATAGTCTCTCCAATTTTCTCCTTTTGGACTCGGCATTTGCGGATAACGGGTTCTGTCATTTCGATCGTTTTGTTCAAAGGCGACAAACCCACGTGTCCACCGCTTCGCTTTTCGGTTTCGTACTCCTTGCTTCGTCAGGTAATGATATTTCTTACTGCTGGTCTTGAAATTCATCTGTGTGTGTGTGTGTGTGAGAGAGAGAGAGAGAGAGAGAGAGAAAATGAATGGAATAAATCACACGATGAAATGAAATGCATACTGAGAAATCACAAACACATACCTCTTTGCCGGAGTCGATATGCCGTCTAACGGTCGCGTTCCACGTTTTCATGCCCGGATCGATTCCCAATTCGTAGATGTAAACGCCATCTTCGTAACGCTTTTTTATGAGTTCATCGCTCACCAACTGTTCCAATGTATTTCGCGATACGTCGTATAAAATCGATGCTGACACACCATCGGTTACAACATGATAATGAAATTCTTTGTTCGCGTTCAATATTCCATTGATTTTGTTCATGTCGAAAATCTCATTGAAATAATGAACCTTGTTTTCACAGACATGTGTACCATCAACTTGGCGTCCATACTCATCTAACGGGATGATTTTGGTTTCACACATCATTCGATACAATATATCGGCATCAATTTTAATATTCTTTCGTAAATGTGTGCAAATTGGTAATACTGAAAGATTTTTGATTATGGGAAGCTCAATGTCAGCCGGAATATTTTCGAGGTTGTTTTGTACCCAATTGTGATAATCATCGATCTTTTTTTGCATGTGAAGCCACATTGGCAACGTCGCGAACCAATTCTCTTTTGTATCTTTTGCGATGTTGTCGTCTTTTGGTCCGCCAATATTTCGCACACAAGTGAGCAACCGATTCCGTTTGTCCAATCTAATCGCATCACCTCTGGTTGAATCGTATCTTTCAATGGCCCACTTCACTGCATTGTTGACATCATGTTCATCAAATACGTCGTTTGGATCCAGATTGTCGACGTTGTGTTCCCACACCAACAATCTCAGGTACTCACGAAGTCGTTTGTCATCGTGTGTGGTGAGGTTGGTTATGGCATTTCGTGCATGTTGTTGGAATAAATATCTCATAAGATTCCCAAAATAATCATTATTGGGCCATGCGAACCGATTGTCTCCGTCCAATGCCTCGACTATGTCTCGAAATTCAGGCACCATGTCGTTCTCTTCTTTATATTTGCGCAACACAGCAAAGAAGCATCCTTCAATTATGTGGATACCATCACCTTCATCGAAAAATTTCCAGTTGTTCGTCAAAATGGCCTCTTCATTGGCAAGTTTCACTTTGTGTAAAAACAAAAGCGACGCCAGCTCACAGATTTTTGTACACTCGATACTCTTCTTCGCAATCCATGGCAGCACAATAT
>NW_022198157.1:1353949-1385571 GCF_009176525.2 Contarinia nasturtii | reverse complement strand
AAACAGTAAACACAACGCTCATTTGATATAAACAAAATTGAAACTGCGAAATGTCATCGCAGTATTGATGGACTTTTGAAATTTGGCCGTTAACAAAAATAAAAATGTATGTACATTTTCCGATGTTGTTCAGAATATTTATTATTATTTCATTAGTTCGGCAACGCTATGTTTATGTTTGTTTATTTTGAATTTCCCATTTGGAGCCTACACGACTTTATATAACTAGAGGTGTACGAAATTACGCATGACTCAACAGTCCCGCTTCGGGAAGTCGTAATACCAATCTCTATGTTTTGTGATTGCTATCAATTGGCATGAAATTTGACCCTCTTTAAATTGAAACATACCATTTTTTTAATTATAGATATGGGAAACACTCTAATATACATTCATGGTTTTACGCATGGTACATTCTATTCCATGCAAATTTCGGCCTACTAGATGATGTTTTTCAAACTACATGTTATTGATGTTGTCGTTTCATTACTCTGGAAATTACTTTGGGGTTTTTTGATCACTCAAGCAATCTCATTATTTCCTTGTTTATCCAAAACATTCAGAGTTGTTGCATGTTCTATTGAATTGGCAAGGGGCTATTATTCATATTGAGTTTGGTAAGGTACTTGGATCGTAAAATTCGTAGCCCGGTTCACAGGATCATTGATTTTCTGTTTTATAACGTTTGTTGAATAAGAATAAGTCTTTTGTTGCAATGCAAATGCGTTAAAAATTTATTCATCTAATATCAGATATGTTTGAAAGTTTACAATCAATATTTACAGTTTCTTTCAAATCCAAATACATATTCGTGACGTGCAACATTGAGCCAGTGGTAACCATATTTCAAATGAATTCCCCCGAAGAATCTTATTTCCCATGTTTCACTTTGGAGGTGTATACATCGTAGCCTAATGAGATTGTGTTGTCATACAAAATGCGATAGCGGTTGGGAAGAAAGTAGAAATTGACTGCAAGAAGAAAATAATAGTATAAATATTATTATTAAAATCAATAGATTATCGAATTGTTGTCATACTAATTTGTGCGGGTGGCCACACCGTCCATTCTGCCAGATAAAGTCGCCATGCTTTTTCCTTAATTTCTCTAATAATCTCATCTTTGCTCGTTCGTTCCAGCAAACCAAGCGTTATAAAGAATGTTGATATCACAATCGGGCTGCAAATGATTTGGTCCCAAAATACTTTTTGCAATACAATCGATAAACTTCTACCCGGAATGCGTGCATCAATGAATTTATACCAATAATGGCATGCAACACCAACGGTTAATCCCGATAATGCCATATGAAACGTTCGTTTACTGCTATATTTTTCGATATCTTTGGTATAAAGCTCATACTGTTGCTCAAGGAAATCACCCACGCTCGACAATGACACTGAAATACAGCAATTTGTATACAATAGATACTTCGGACTGAATGCTTTTTTGTGAAACACTTTCCACGAACGGATTGTAATAAATTGTTTCGCTGCGTGAATGAATTTCATTGCACGCAAAACAACAGAAACGATAAAATAAACGGCGATAAATTGTTAAAATTAAATTAAATTCCTTCACTGAATCAATCAAAGAAAATAAAACCAGATGTCTGTTATGATGAAAAACCTTCGCATCACAAGAGTTATGAAATAATGGCAAAAAATAAATATGAGGATATCTTTATTGTGTCGCTTTTAGCGGTCAAACTGTCAAGAGTATTCACGTGCGATAGAAAAATGTCAGTGTGAAGAGCGATTTCGCCTCGCCCAATTACAGCGGCGAAATGAATCACAAACATTGAGCGATATATTCGTTAAGTGGTAGCTATTTATTCATACGAATTTGAATTGTATAACTTATAAATAGTTTGACTAATTGTTGCGCCTAAGGGTCGTTTCATTTTTCCACACGGAATGTTTGCCAAAAGGTTTATTGCTTCGTTTTCATCGAAACACCGTTGGTATGCGGACAGAAGACTTTTTGGCGTTGGATACACTTCGGTTATTGCCAGCGCTTTATCGATTGACAGGGTTTTCAATGAGACCAGTTGACGATTAAACATATCACGAATTGTGAAATTTCTCATTTTTCCCGTGCTGTCAGAGAATTCTTTGAAGTCAATCAGTTCCACTTCAGATTTTGAGTTAATCTCGCTGTAGTAGGTGGGGGGTAAACGATCGATTTCGGATTTTGTCGATTGCACCAAATCTTTTTTCTGCAAGAAGAAAATGATGATGTTAACATATTTCCAGTTTGAAATTGGTATAAATGTGAAGCTATTATCAATTCCCTTTAATTTGAGGTCAATTTCAAAAAAACAGCTCGTTAGACTTGGCTAGACTCACCGCAAACATTTTGATCAACAAATTGCTCATAACAGACAAATAAAGCATTGAATCGTCATTCGAGTCGGTAAATTTCAAAATGAATCCATTTTGAATCAATGTATTTGTGGCCGCTTGCAATAAATTCGTCAATGGAAGACCAACGTGTGTATTGTTCCCGCGATTTTCAATCATATAAATTTTATTGTGTAAACCACAGTCAGATAATCGAAACTTTTGTTCGTGAAATCGGCCATCTTTTATGGAGCTCGCCAAATCGTCCATTCGCTTACGTTCAACAATATACGGTAAGACAAATTCGTGCTCTTTTCTTGTTTCATCACGACAAATCCAAAGAAAATCACCCACTGACAATCGACGCACTTCAAATACAATCTTTCTTTGCTCCAATGCCTTCAAAGTTGTGTCCAGCATTCGTTTTGATTTCCTGAAGAAAAGAAAACACAAAATGCGTATACGATATGCAAGACAAAAATGTGGTCTAAATCGTACTCACCCAGCCGTTTCTTGTGTGTCAACCAATAGAATGATTTTAAATTTGCCACCACGTAGCCGCACTTTCGATGGCATGAAATCTACCGATGGCATGGGTTGTGTCATTGTCACAATGGGTTCCATTTCAATATCCTGTTCAAATCCATTGTCATTGAGTAGTGCTTCGAGTGTATCATCAAGTTTATCCTTAAAGTCAAAAATTGGATTTTTCTTGGTTCGTTTTTCGTCAAATCGTGTCTTCACATCAAAAATGATACTTTTTTCCTTCACACCCATTTGTTGTTCGCTGAGCAATCGACCTGGATTTGAATCTTTGTACACTTGTAATTGTTTGTCAATCATAGCACAGATACCACTGCCAAAACCGTCCAAAATGGCACAATCTCGTCCTGAATACAAAACCAACGGGTATTTCTTCAACGATTCCAACGCTTTAGCCAATGTATATTGTTTCATTGATTCTTTTTCTTCCGCTTGTTTCGTCCAATACTCCAACCATTCGGTAAACAATGGATTTGGATTTTTAGCACGAAAATAAATTCGCGTTGCTTCTGACATTGCTTAAAAATGGAAATTGAACTATCGAAATCAAGTGTGATCTTTTGAGAGAGAAACAGCTGTTTTGCCGGCAAAACCAACTGTCAAAGCAACAAAGTGCAGCGAAATCGCCGGAACGCATGAACAAAAAAAAAAAACAAAACAAAATACATACTGACATCTTGACATTTGCTCTTGTTGACATGCAAAAGCAATTGTAATAGGATTTTTGTTGTTGTTACACCAGCAAATAAATATATCGATGCATAGAGCTGTCAAAAATATTACTTCAATTTAATTTGCAACGCAACTGAAGAAGGATTTCATCGATATGTGACTTTTTCTGCACATGTTTTATTTTATGTGTGTAAAAATATAATTACATTGTGTTGAAATTGAGGTAAGTAAAAGTATGTTGAATACTGCATTTCATATCGAGTGTCGGCACTTTTAACTCTGTACTATTAATTGGATATGTGCATATTTATTTTTGAATTCAAATACACAGATCGACAATGGAAAGGCTTGAGACGGATGATGGTGCTGGCGGTAGTGGAGACCGGCCCGAAAAAGATGTGAATAAAGCCGAGTATTATATCTCTCAATTGAATTCGAATAATGCGAAAAAAGTGGCATTGTGCCTTGTGTTGGGTTTCATCTTCTATCATGGATTGATTCATTTGAGATACGGTGAGTTCAATATGCTACGCAAATATTTCGTGATTCATCGATTTTTCCAGTGCAACAGAATTGAATCCATAAAAAACTAATATTATTCGATTTTTCTGCATCGCAATAGGCACTGATTCATGTAAATGGCTGCTCTCCGATGGACGTTTCAAAGGGAATCGTGAATGGCAACCGTATGGTTGTATGATGCACAAATATACACAAACGTGAGTTCGTCACCGGCCAACTTTAATCAAATCACTATATATTTTAATGGCATTTTTTCCAGTGATGGTT
The DNA here is from genome assembly GCF_009176525.2 of Contarinia nasturtii. NCBI lineage: Eukaryota > Metazoa > Arthropoda > Insecta > Diptera > Cecidomyiidae > Contarinia > Contarinia nasturtii. The sequence goes on along the minus strand of NW_022198157.1, from coordinate 1,381,225 downwards.
TTTTCCTATCTGAATAGCGCTAGCTATTCGCAGCGTCTGAACAGCATTGCTGCCCAGATGCTGAATCGAAGCGGTTGCCGCACGCGTTTTGTACCACACAACATATTGTCATATAGTCTAAATAACCAGTGAGCTCACAGAGTATGATACACTAATACCATAGTCAGTATACAAACGCATGTCGAACAGAGAACGAACGCGAACGTATATGCTCTGTGTGGTACAAACGAAGTGTGTTGCGCGTGCGGCAACCGCTACGATTCAGCATCTGGGCAGCAATGCTGTACAGGCGCTGCGAATAGCTAGCGCTATTCAGATAGGAAAAAACCATCACTGATTTTTTCCGATGTTTACAGTGATACCAAACGTTGTTTCCGTTATTTGGTATTTTGGGGAAGTCATCATCACTTTGTGTTTATTGGCGATGTTCGAATTCGTACATTGTATCAAGCATTTGTCAAACATTTACAAGTATTTTCATCAGCGGCCAATGTGGACGATAACAAATCGACGACCCTGCGCTACGATGAGCCGATCACCAATTTGGAATACAGTGATTACAAATTGAAATTGCGGGCGAATTTCATTCATTCGCCAGATCTAACGCCAATGATAACCGAATTCAATCGATGGCAAAACATCGAAGACCCACCCTCGTTCATCATTGCAAGTACAACGAGTGCACAATTTATGCAGGGAAACATTACAAAGGAAATTATCAAGAGTTATTCGATGAATTTATCGAAACTCATGCAACCGATTGATACGTTGACGCGAGAGAAAAAAGTAAAAATTCTGTGGAAACTTCAAGATCCAGTCAATGAGGACAAATTGGCCGATGAGTGGAAGAACGTACAAAATGACATCATTGACAAATACAATGAGGCAGCATATTCAATTCTCAAGTATTCGGGCGTTCAGATCTTCTCATCGTCGAAACAGATCGCAAACGGTCTGCTGGATGAAACAATCGATGGATGGCGTTTGAGTAAATTGGCCGCTCAACATGACATCCAAATACTTTTGAATATGTACTGCAATGATTATATGAATTTTAACGATGGTTCATGTTGCAGCAGCGCTGAACCATATACAGTTCTGCAAATTATTACGTACGCGGTGTTTGGTGTGAGGTAAATTTCCAAGTGTTCGATAAAATGATAAATTTAATGAATTTAGTTTTATTTGATTTTCTTCGTTTCAGTCTATCTTTGACCATGGCGATGGTGACAAGGCGATGGTGGTTACATTTACGTGGATATACATTCTATGTGCCGTTACGACGACAAACAAACAGTAGCGTTGCAAATATATTGGCCAATGATTTGAGCACACCATTGTTTGCCATTTCAACGTTGGCCATAATAATGGGATATTTTTATTTGTGCGATCGCACCAATTTCTTTATGAAAGAGAACAAATATTATTCAGAGTTTAGCTTTTGGATTCCATTAGGTTATGTATTTGTATTAGGGTTATTTTTTACCGAAGATAGTCGATTCACAAAAGTATTGCATCGCGATCAAACAGATGAATTGAAAGGATGGATGCAATTGGTCATATTAATTTATCATTTGACGGGTGCCGAACGGATAACACCGATTTATATGCAAATCAAAGTATTAATTTCAGCCTATTTATTTTTATCGGGCTATAATCATTTTAGTTATATGTGGCACACTGGCAACGCCGGCATCACGCGATTCCTTCAAATTCTATTTCGAATGAATTTCATGACCATTGTGCTGTGCTTGTGCATGAATCGCCCGTATCAATTTTACTATTTTGTACCGTTAATATCGTTTTGGTTTGTTATCATTTATTTCGTACTGGCATTGCCACCACAAATCACTTCGAATAGCGTTGAAAACAATCCATATAAATATTGTTATTTGGTGTTGAAATTTGTGTGTCTGTTGATTGTGATTACGATTTTCTACATGAGTGAAGTGTTCTTCGAGCGAGTGTTTGTGACACGACCGTGGAAGGCACTGTTTGTGACAACAGACGATGACATCCATCAGTGGTGGTATCGATGGAAACTTGATCGATATACCGTCACCTATGGCATGATTTTTGCAGCCATTTTTCATATTGCACAAAAATTTAATATCGTCGACGATAATACAAATCATAATTTATTTGCTGGCCGAACTTCGATCATGGCCGCCATACTTTCATTGGGCGGCATCGCATTTTATACGACATTCTCGTTTTTGTGCCGCAACAAACAAGATTGCGAAGAAATTCATTCGTATGTTGTTTTTCTGCCGATCATTTCATATATTGTACTGCGCAACATATCGGGCATATTTCGCATAAGATTCTCATCGTTTTTCGCATGGTTCGGTCGCATTTCATTGGAGTTGTTTATTTGCCAGTATCATATATGGTTGGCCGCTGATAGGAACGGTGTTCTTGTACTTTTGCCAGGCTTTCCAACACTTAATATTTTGATATCGTCATTCATTTTCGTTTGTGCATCGCACGAAGTACATCGTTTGACGCAAGTTCTCTTACCGTATGCTGTACCAAATGACTGGAAAGTCGCTCTTAGAAATTTAATTGTATTCTTGATTATACTTATACCGATAGGTAAATATGATGGCATGTTTTGAATTTTTAATTCGGTCATAGTCATATACGGCATTATTTAATTTACAATGGTAGCTGTGACGATTTTCAAACTTACCAAATTGTTTCATAAATAAAATAAATACTATTTAAAAATGAAATCTTTTAATAATTTTACTACAAATTCATTGCGTTTGGAAAAAATGTGAATTCAACAAAAGAAATAGGATTCACGGCATTCATATTATCCTTTTATCATCGTTGTCGTGCATGTATGTGTGCATTACACACACAAACAATACCAACACTAGCAGCCATCTTTGATGCAAATGTACATTAGTATGTGTGGAAAGATTTCTTTTGTTCATTACTTGCTAACACTCAGAAGAAGCAAAAACTCACCATAAGTTCTTTAAAACGCATGTCAAAAAATTCGTCAAACAAATATCAGTTAATTAAATAATTTCCTACATAAGTTTACCAAGAAACAAATAATTTTGTTAGTTAAATCTTTAAAATGGCATCTAATTTGGAAAGTAAATCGGCATCAAAGGCAACCGCAAAGTTATATCTCAACGATGAACTGGCCGATGTGCATTTTGTATTCGGTAGCGATGATGTGGTTGAAAAAGTTCCGGCGAACAAAGTAATTTTGGCATCATTGAGCCCAGTGTTTTACGCAATGTTTTATGGTGATTTAAAAGAAGGAGCTGAAGTAAAAATTGTTGATGCGAGCGTCGAAGGATTCAAAGAGTTTCTTCAGTTTTTCTATTTGTATGAAATTACGCTGACCATGAAGCATTTCGAAACCGTTTTTCGATTGGCTGATAAGTATGATATCCTTGAACATATCAAGTTGTGTGTCGAATTATTAAATTCAAATTCGAAGGTGGACAATATATGCTGGGGTTACCAAATGGCTTTGTACCTTGAATATGATGCACTCATCAAACTCTTTGAAATATCATTTGTTAAATCAGGTGAGGAAATATTGGCCACCAAAGCGTTTCAACAATGTGAATATGATACCTTGAGACGAATATTGGCACTAAACTTTCCATGCAGCGAAGTGAATGTGTTCAACGCCTGCTTGAAGTGGGCACAAAATTCATGCGAAAAAAACGGCCTGGATGCAAAAAAAGGAGAAGACATAAAATCTCAACTTGGCGACTGTTTCAAACTGATTCGTTTTGGAGCAATGACAATAGAAGAATTATATGCAATCTCAAAAGAATACACTGGACTTTTCACTCTGGAGGAGTTATTAGATGCTGTTTCTGTCATCACAATAGGAGGGTATGAGCCGAAAATATTTAAACGAAACTCACGACAACTGAATTGTAAACCAACTTGTGGACTATGCAATGGAAATCCAAAACCCGGTATTTTTGAGCCATATTTACACCGAAAGGAATGGATTAGAGCAAACCAATAGTTCATAATTCAAATATAAAAAAAAATTGAAATCGATCCAAATTAAATTAAAAATTAAAATAAAAGATAAAGTTTAATACCTCTACATCTTCAGAATTAGTTTTAACGAAGTTTAAAATAATTTCAAACGAGTTACCTAAAAGAAAAAAGATCATTGTATTTACGCAATGGTATAGAATTAATTAAGAACAAAAAAAATTCTTTAAGAACAATGAAAGAAGAAAAAGAATTTATGGTTTTCAATAGAAAATATAATTTTGCTTTCAAAGGATATATACCGCACATATAGTTAAATGAGAAATCACAATCGTTTACCGTACAAATGCAGACTATGCACTTTTTAAGGAAATATTTACAATATGAATTTAAGTGTATGCGAAATCTGATACTGTGAACATATATACATATTTATAAGCGAATGTATACAGTCTGCTTTAGGCAATACACTCAACCTGAACTGTTAAGTCTTGGGTATTTTTGCATAAACAATTTCTTTGTACATGTTAAATAATAATTGACTGAGTATATAAGTATAAGCATACATACACATTTGTTTCATTTCAAAGTTAACGCATAGCACCTCAATGCATTTTCAGCAGATTTATGTATTTCATTTCTTGTCAAACACTTGGTTTCTAAACTGATAATTGTCACTATCCAATATATTGTACTCGTGTAACAAAAATTGTTTTTTGCACGAAATTTTGCTAATTTTATCAATTTCGAACTTTCAAAATGGCAAATATTTTAAAAAATTACTCAGCATCGGAAGCAACCGCAAATCTATATCTCAACGATGAATTAGCTGACGTTCGCTTCGTATTCAGTAAATATGATGTGATTAAAAAAGTTCCAGCCAATAAAGCAATTTTGGCATCATTAAGCCCAGTGTTCAACAAGATGTTTTACGGTGATTTGAAGGAAGGAGCTGAAGTTGCAATAGCTGATGCGAGCGCCGAAGGGTTCAAAGAGTTTTTACAGTTTTTCTACTTAAGTAAAGTGACGCTGACCATGGAACATATCGACACCGTTGCTCGATTGGCGGATAAATACGACATTCTTGAACATGTTAAGGCATGCGCCGAATTTCTCACTGGCCAATTAACTGTGGAAAACATGTGCTGGGGTTACGAGTTGGCTTTGATTCTTGAAAACGATGCATTAATCGATTATTGTAAAACCGAGTTCATCAAATCACCAAAGGAAATATTGGCCACCGAAGCATTCGCACGATGTGAAACTAATACGTTAGAAAAAATATTAAAACTCGACTTCAGATGCAACGAAGTAGATATATTTAATGCATGTCTGTTGTGGGCAAAATTCGCGTGCATAGAAGCCGATCTCGATGAAAATAAAGGGGAAAACATAAAATCTCAACTTGGCGACTGTTTCAAACTGATTCGTTTTGGAGCAAGGAAAATAGAAGAATTCTATGCGATCTCAAATGCACAAACTGGACTTTTTACTTTGGAGGAATTCCAGGATACTGTTTTCGCAATCACATTGAAATGCAATCACATTATGGGACGAATCGAATCCATTAACTTGTCAACGATCATGTGCAAAACTTGAAGGCAGAATTCTCTTAACTACACAAATCGTCAGATTCAAATCAAATCAATTGCTTCTACTGGGAAAAATTTATTCGGCAAAGACATACGGACCCGCACTTGATATACTAAAGAAACGTGATGCGAACGTCATAATTTCTGAGATCAATGGAAACTCTCAGTCGAAGATACAAATATATGCTGGATTAGTACCAAAATTATGGGATGAAAAACCAAAAGCAATGATATTTTTGCCAGAACCAATTTTAATCAAACCTGATGTTTTATATGAAATTCGTTTGGAATTACCAAAAGCAATAGAACTTATGCACGGATATTTTGGTGGATGGGAGCCAACGGTAGAAATGGATAGATTTTTTACGAAGTTCGGACGTAAGTTACAATACTTCTTTATCTGGTTGGATTTCAGAATTGATTTTTAATGTGAAATTTTAAGAACAATTACCTTTTGTACTTGATAATAATAAGACGAAGAAAATTAATTAATACCGTTCGAGAAATAAATGATGATAATTAAAAAAATCACTGCTCTACAGAAGAGCTTCTCTTTTCAATAGATAAACCACTGCCGTTTCATTTGATATTTTTATTTCAGAAATATTCGTCATTATCATACATCTAAATAAATGGAAATGGTATTATGCTTAATTTTGTGAATTATTTAGCTATGAACTCTTATAACCGTACAAATAAAAAAAATAATTCATGAATTAGATGGACTAATATTAATGGGAGACTCTAAATCTAATGTTGGATAAATGATTTTGATTTTTTGATTTTTTTAAGAGAGAATTGGTATTCTATTGAGAATCACTGGAGCTGGTACTTGAACTGTCCGTTGACATAACCTCAACCTCATCTTGATTTGCATCCTTATGATTTCTGCAATAAATTCAAACTCATAATTAAAATCAAGCAGTAGACCTTTTCTCTGTCGTAAATAGACTGGAAAGTACCTTGTATCAAGTGGAACGCTCGTTGCATTTGAACTTTTACCCATGGTCATGTGTAGTTCACCCGATTGCATCCATGCAAATTGATTCTGTGACGCCAACGGAACGTCTATTTTCCACAATGAGAAAAAACATTATTGAATGAACAAATTCTGATTAAATGGTAATTCTATCCAAAATAAATTACCTCCAATCGATGGTTTTGGAAAATCGCTTGTGGTTGCACTTTGATTCTGCGAACTATGACCATTTACATTCGATAAGTCTGATTTGCCTAAGAAACCTAATCGCATTTCAATGTCGGTTGGATACGGTCGTCTCAAATCACCCTGTTGCCATGTCAATGGTGCGCTGATCGCATTAGATGCACTTATCCTGCAAAAAATAAATTCCATTCGATTTAGTTTGTAATTGAGATCTTCATTTGAATGTAAAAAGTAAATGTCTTACCGGTATGCATATTTGATGAGTTCTTCGGATGATACCGGTTTCTTATTGGCAACATTGATGCTGGCTAGTTTTTGACGCGCTTGAAATAGTGCACGCGATAAAATTTCCTCTGAATCTTTTAGGCGACGTTGCAACCGTTTGATTTGTTGATCACGTAAATGAACTTTTGCCTTCAATGCAACCATCTTCTGTTCGATTTGGGCTTGTTCTTCGGCCAATTTCAAAACGCTTTTAAATTCATCGTCCTTCGATATGAGCAAGTCAACCAATTGACTGTGATCATTTTGTGAGATTTTCTGATGTTTGGGCGCATTCGAATTCTCAATCAATTCCCTGTGAACATAGTAAATTTACAAAAATAATTTAAACTATTAAACTCTACTACTTTCTATCGTTGAACGTTTCTCACTTACTTTGCTATGATTTCAAAGTCATCGATTAGAGACAGAAGCCGCTCTTTGGTGCTCATGTGTGACGACATTTTTTTTTTTAAATCAAATTGAATTAATTCACGTTTGAAAAGATAAAATAATTCAGATTAGGCAGTATGTGCGTCGAACGTCGAACTTATTATTGTCAATCGAACAAGCTGAATATTTTTGTGTACGAAATAGCTGTCATTGTCATAATGCGACCAACACAAGCGCCCTCTGATGTTGCAGCGAAATTTCTGGCAAACGTGTACTCTCAAGCTTTAATCAATGGCGCACTTTTCGAATATTTTGGAGAAAGATGACAATCAAACTATATGAACAGCTCAAATTGAAAAAAAAAAAATGGAAAAGTTTAACAAAATATGCATGCATGTTTTTTTAATTTTATTTCAACCATAATTGACCATATTATTTTCAAACCGAATTTCAATCGTAAATTCTCAAGTTTTTTCTTTGTTTTGTTCCGAAAAATTTAAAAATATGTTTTCGAATGGCAGACAATTTTTAGCCGAGACACGTCTATTTTTGTAATATCAACAATGCGAAAATTCATCAAAGTGCTTATCGATTGCATGGCCAATGATGATGATGTGTGTATTTTGTTGAATCAGCGCGAAATAATAGAAAAGCTATCTTTCCAGCAAATGAAATCTCGTCCACATGCACATCATCAGTTCTCTTTTTCCTTCATTTTCATAAAAATCAGTTGTGATGAAATCATTTGCTTCGATTTGGTATGGGCATGTTATGAACAAAAACGTATAACGTTTGCGGTTATCAGTATACTCAAACCGTTTAGGTTTAGTCTGTAGATTAGATTAGTCAAGGCGAGTGAATTCTCAATGATTTCAACACTCACACATTCACATTGTATGATGCGCAATTTTCAATAAACTTTTCGAACGATTTTGTTTCACACACTTCTGCCATGTAGTTGTATATTTTTATTGGAATTGCGTCAAGTTCACGTAAATAAACTTGCATCTATGTATGAATGAGTGTTTTAAATGGGCTTAAAATCGTTCGAGACGACTGAATTGAACGGGGGAATCAGAGAGGGCGCTGCCCGCAAACACACACACACACATCCATACATCAAAAATAATTGAATCAACACAAAAGAAAAAAAATTTGATTTGATGTACTCAAAGTTCCTTCATTAACAGTTTATTGATGAGAAAACGTTACATTGTCGAAAATCATTTGAGACATTTGCAAGAAAATTGAATTTCTTTGCAAATACATTTTGATTGTTGTATGCTAAACTCTTGCTGTTTCTCTTCGCTCCAACTGGATTTAATCAATCCGAAAAATTCGATCGATTTTATTTGATTGGGCGAAAGAGTACAGTGTCCGATTCAGTTCGAATGTAAAGTGTGTGGCAAACGAATCAAGGAGCAGATTAACGATTATTTCGGAATCATTTAAATCGAATGCTTCTCGAAATTTACGCTTTTCACAAAAACACAATTTACTCATCCTCATTATTTTCGTAAAAAAATATAAAATGTATTATTATACAAAATATCGTGCGATGCTTACGTTGTGTTCACAAAAAGACGATCAGAATTGACTTTGTGTTTGTAACACTCGAAACAAATGTGACAAACACACAGTTTTTGTTGGTTTGGCGTCTATATTCAAGCGTCGTGCACACAATTTTGAGACAATTTTATCGTTGGGATATGTGTTTTTCTTCTGTTCGTCGTTATGTGCGCACATCGGAGAATATCGAACTCGATCCAAATATACTTTGTCGATTCAATTTTCGAATAATATATCGACGAACAACAAAACGTTTTTTTTTTGGTGTACGACACAGTGTGGAATTGAGGAAAAATCAATCGAAGACGCAAATCCAGTTCACTCCAGAGAGCGACAAAAATCCAATTAATTTTGTATTGCAGATGCTTATGTAAAAATGTATATATAAACAAAAATGACAGATTTCAAGAGGGATATAATTTTCAAATTTTTAAAAATCGTTAGCTAATTTTACTCAAAAAAAAACGGACAAATACTAATGCGCACGCTCTCTTGTTCCAAATTGCATGCAATTATTTGATAAAAATGTTGAGGGCAGAAATCTGATGATAGCAATCAATCGACCATGATTCGGTCGGTAAGTCATTTTTCACATCTGAGCTGATAAGAGTGCAGCAGAGAACAGAATGATGGCAAATTTGACAATGATCATACCGACCACAAGCGACAAATTTTCTTATAGGGTGTTTCAATTTCCCAAAAATCCAAACGGGTGTTCGATGAATGAAATCCACTGCCAATGCCAGACACTGAGTATTGGCCACAAATGTCATTGCCGAAAAGAAGTGTCTTTTTGTGGAAGAGAATCGATGTTGAAACACCCTGCCACGATCGAATTTCAATATGATAACGACTAGAAAAATACGATGCAAATTTTTCAGCAATTGTACAAATGATGTGTGTATGTACGTCGCATAAGTGTATGTGTTTGTATGTTTGTGGCTTATTTTCATTTTGTGTTCTCTCGTTGCTCTCTTTCTCTGCCTGAGTCATTGCTGTTCGAGCTTCGAAATGAATATAATACCGTAAAGGTTGTACGTAGATGGATATAGAATATACTATTCCATATCGTGTCAATATGCGTTCGTAAGCTTTATGCTCTATACAATGATTTTGTGTGTACGGGATTTTCGTGTTCAGACGATTTCGTTCATTCGTTCGTTCGTACGTTCGTTCGAATTGGTTTTGTTTTGCTTTGCCCATACTGTTTGTGTATGCTAACTCGTTCGCTCTCTTCATTGACACGAAAATTTATATTTGAAAGTCGAACAACGATTTTGTATTTGGTTGGCAGTGATGCCGCTGTCTACTGTTGCTGCTCAACATTTCGAATATACAAAATGAATTTCATTTGTGTGGTACGCACATTTTATCCGCTTGTACACACCAAAACAACAAAAATACCGAGAACATCGAGAATTGAAATAATGAAAACTCTCCTTGCCGCTTTGTTATTATTCGACACACTGTTGTGTCTCGGCATCGAAATTGAAATAGTAATTGAGAGACAGAGAGAAAGGAAGAGGCGAGAGATGGATATGCTTTTATCTGTGGGTGTATCACACAGCACTGAATTAAAATAACGACAGAGACTGTTTTATGAAACCAGAGCCAAAGTGACCGACCGACCAACGAACCACTTGCAAGAGATACACACCATTTTTAAATGCCAAAAATGTCCGCATTGGGCACTTTTCTGACTCAGCCGTGTGATATTCGACAATGCGGTATGATCTGTTAATGGACGAACAAAACTTTGAATTTGTTTGAAAATATTAAGCGAATGGGAAAAAATGAGAAATAGCAAACAAATGAATCTGGTGAATGGTTGCTGGTTGGAAGCGTTATGAATTTCAAATTTGGCACACTATTTATATTTCTGGCAGAAAATGGAGTTGCCGCTACTGCTGGTGCTCGTACCGATTTCAGTAAATGTTAAATTCATAATTTTGCCAAATTGAAGTGAGTGCCAGCATATTGTGTATCGAACTTTAGATCTCGATTTTTCGCTCTGCGTAAAAGCTGTATAGTTTTTCATGTTTCGGTTTGGGATCGGCGATGGCGAATGAACGACAGGTCGAATATAACAACCACTTGGCTCTGATAAAACATTCTTATGGACATTTTCACTTAATACGTTTCGTTTTTCGTTTGTTCATCCATGCATTTGTTACTCTTTTCGCTTCTCTTCATCTCTCGTTCTCTCTCTCTCTCTCTCTCTCTCTCTCTCTCTCTTTGACTCTCGCTCGTCCTCGGATCAACGGGCGAAAGTGCAGATTGACGAAAAATGAAAAAAAATCTTTAAGTTCACCGGTAATTCGGTGAAATCGCATATTTTTTGCCGAGAAAACAAATGAATCAGCAACAAAATGAAAGAGAAATCAAATGAGGAGATAAAGCGAACGAAATCAATATAGCTGCTTTCGAATCAAAATTTCATATTCGTCAAATTTTTTATGAAATCAATTTTTCTGGCCACAAACCTCATCAGCACTAAAGATATCCGCTCAATATTTGATTCGTATTTTGTTGCTGATCCTCATTCCAATTGGAATTGGTGTGTTATTTTTCGTACGGTGTTTCTCTGTTCGAATTGTTTTCATTCTCTAAAGCGTTAGTTGCCAACAACATTGTACGAGTTTGTTTGAGCTAGCTCGCTAGCAAACGAACCAGCGCGCTATTTTCGTATATATATTTTTTCGCTCTCTCTCTCTTTCTCTCCTTTCATTCCTAAATACCAACACCGCAGAATGAGGGAGAGGGAATATGTGTGTGTGTGATATTCATTTTGTGTCGAACTCATGGCATGGAGTGTAAGCGGTGAGCTGCGCACATACAATTCGTTCGTCTTTTATTTCACATCGTGAAATGTGTACACAGCAGTAATACACCACAGTACGGCTATATTCCCTCTTGCTTCTATGCCATACAATTGTGATATGATTTCTATGTTATAAAACGTTTCACATTCACGAAGTAAAACTATATAAAAGCCGTAATGCACTAACAACACCAAAGATATATACACGGTTTTCGTCTCTCGATGGTAAAGTACGATATATATACGATTTTGAATAGAGTGTATGCTATGCAGAGAGAGAGAGCCACAAAAGAAGGAACAAAACGAAAAAAAAAGAACGACATCGAACGAGAAGAATAAGAGAGGAACAGAAAAATATATGTATATTTGTATATATGAATTATCAGGGACTTGTTTGAAAAAAGGGAGCGACTTAAGTCAAGTCTTATATCGTGATGAGTTGAACTATATACGCACACTCCAAGAGCAGTACGCGTTTGTAATGCATGGGATTTTTTAAAATGCATTTTCTATATTTTAATTGTAGAACTTCTGACCGCTTTGAATTGACCAGTTTCAAAAACCAGAAGACCCGTGATGGCAATGAACATTCAAAATTGGGGAATCAATGACTCACTTGAAATAAAACTTCTCACAATGGAAAATTTTCTGTTTCGAACTTTTGACATTCATCGCCGGTTTTGATTTGAAGACGATTCCATCGGAGAAAGAGAAATGTTCCCTATTTCAACCGAATGTAATTTTTGTTTGTTATTTTAAAAATTCTAAAAACCAGCGAATACATTGAGGCCCCATTTAAACTGCCTCTTGATTAAAAAGTGCTGCATTGAATCAAGCGCTTGAATTTTAAAAGGGCCACAAATCATCCCACCATAAATGGGAGCATATGTGCCTAGAATAGACCTCTGAATATAATATATTTAAGTGGATAGGAAGGTGCATTGCACATTGGAAGCAGCATGCATATACCCTTGTATGCCTTGTACGATCATTTTGTATGACGTTCATTTTCATAAAGAACCCAAAGTGATATGGTTTGTTTGTCGTTCTATGGAATATGAAGAGACAAAGAGTTGGGCTGTTGGTGCTGTTGGTGCTGCTGCTGCTGCTTTTGCTGTTTACAACAGTGTATAGTGTGTAAGTCGATGATGACGACGACGACGATGTCGCTTAACTTAACAAAGGTAAAACGAATTAAATGGAAAAAGACAACAACAAAGACACACAGCGACAGCATTCAACGACAAACCGATATAGATTCGATGCGACGACGACGACGAATAAAGTAGAAAAATGAAACACCAACAATCACATTGAAATGAACTGATAGTTGCTGACTGTGAAGTAAAGCGAGTAGAGTGGGAGAGAGGGAGAAGAAGTAGATACAAAAAATATATATCTATACGAAATTTACCAGCGACAGCAGCAGCAGCAACAGCAGCAATTCGTGGCGGTTTGAATCGTGCTGGTTTGGCTGGTTTATCGGTTTGACTTCAACACATTCGTTGGACACACAGTGTCGGATTCATCATTTTCGAGCTTTGTCCAAAATAAGAGAGACAGAGAATCACCTCGACCGAGCATTACATGTGTGTATATTGTTCACATTCTTCTCTCGCCGAGTCACAATATCAATATCGTGGACGGCTCATGAGGCTGTAGTCATATCATTCTCGGCCTGCCATACTGCCTCGTCTTCTTCGGTTTTTTTTATTCTTTATATTTCTCTTCTTCATTTAATTCCTGTTTGATTTTTGCATCGATCTCATTTTAAGCCTTGCACTCAGTCACTACACACTATCATTTTTTTTAAACATAAAACAACAAATTATTTCTACACACACAAAACATGTATAATGACAGAATATCGTCGCTTTTTTTATTATCTCTGTGTTTATATTCGATGGAACATGAAATTGTAAAATAACAAAAGTAAATAATTTTTTTTCTGTTGTTTTGCACTTTTAGCCGAACGCTTAGCCAAATGCAAACATGCGCGCGCACACGCATTCATCACCAACACGAAAAGATGCAATTGCATATTTTACATTCAAACGATAGATAAACAGAAGAAGAAGAAGAAAGACCTAACCAGAACCGCACTAACAATAACAACGAAAAAATATATATATTCCTTTTTGCAGTCGGATTGTGGTGGTGTGCATTTGTGTATTTTGTTATTGCCTAGCATTCTATTCTCGCCTATTTATTTCTATCTACTTTTTTGCCGTTGCATTTGTTGCACATTTCAAAGTATTCGTCATAATTTTGCATGCATGCGTTTGTTGGTTCTCTCTGTCTCTCTCTCTCTCTCATTGCGTTTCTGGAACACGTTAGAGTGTTAATGTTCAATGCACAATTCTTACAATTTATTCTTCGAATTACATTCACGCTGTGCATCATGCGTGCACGTAGATTACAGGCGTAATTAGTCTGACGAATCTTTCTGCCAACGATTATGACACTTTTTTAACGAGCGACGATTGAAATAATGAATCCTCGGAAATTGTAATGAAAAATCGACCAAGTTCGATCATTTTTCCGGCGAATGCATTTCAACGTTTGATTAGAATAACCTTACACTTCCGAGTACTATGTTGAGATTCACATGCTGCAATTCTACGAAAATGATGCTTGATTGAGGTAAGTCGAATCCTCTTCATTAAATTCCTCTGTCGTTCCCTTTAAATCTCTTTCCATAATCCATGCCCAATTCATTTTTTGAAGTAGAAAATCAACGTGTAATTTTGTTAATTAATTTGTATTTCGGCTTTTTACAATACTCCATTTTCTAACAGCTAATTTTCAAATTGCCACCCGACACAACAAATCGAATCCCCGTTTCAATTTCATAATGGCAAAAAACGATTATATGAGCCGTGACTGTTCATCATGCTGTGATGATGCAATTTAATTATTTGCCTCGTAATTTGCACCAGCTAGCTGGAGTTTGATTGTGAAAAGGTAAAATACACACAAAAACCGTATTCCTCTCTCTCTCTCTCTCTCTCTCTCTTTATCTGCTGTTCACTTGTTCATCATTATCTATTTATCAGTTGTGATGACGAGCATTTGGTCCTTGGCAACCAGTCCATCTATTATGCAATGGTGTTATATGTTGTTCTTCGTTGTAAAGCCAAACTAAGGATTGTTCCATTGTGTTAATTGCATGATGGAAACGGTTGTGGAATTTCATTCGCTGTTTGCAGAAGAAGCGAAAGTTGTGAACGGCTGTCAAGCTATGGCTTATTCATATTGTAACCATAGCGTATATCTCTTGACAGGCATCTAAAACCACAGTTTTTTATTATTAATTTTTTTTTGTTGTCAAGCCCGCGCCAGGAAAAACATATTACTTCGAAACTCTGACGATTGGAAAAATTAAATGAAAAACGAAGTTTTAAAGCGAAGAAAAAAAAATCACAAGAAAAAGTTTTCATCACATTTCCGCGGTATTATTTAAACTGGTTGATATTTCTACACTTCAACAGTCACGAAAAAAATCATGTTATTCAAGAATTTTTGGCAACAATTCACAATTTATTAGTAACATTTTGCGCTTTCATTTTCACAGTCATTACTACTATGAGTTCCGTGGTATTGGTTCCTGTTCTCAAAGAATTGAAAAGAAAAAACTAAACGTCGATTTATTTATAAAAATTTATTTTCGTTTGACCGATAATTTCGATGCGTAAAATACTTTTCGAAATAAATAAAAAAAAGACACGCGTGGTTATACGCTCAAGCCATCACATTCAATCTGAATTTATGTCCGAAAGAATTTAAATTATTTTCAGATTTACGATAAATAATTAATGTGGACAAGTGTACAAATCTATTTTACTGGCTTTATTTTTTTACCTGTTGAACCCAACCGTACTGAATAACGAAAAGGCGGAACTGCAATCATAATTCAATTAGAATCAAATCAAATACTGTCATGAGCTAAGAACGGCTAAGAATGATCTTCTCCATTGCTTGCGTATATTGAAAAGCGAGTTTATCGAATAAAGATCAAGCAATCGATTTGCCTACAAACAACTTCTCTTCTTCAAAGGACTCCTTCGAGCAAAATGAATTTTTGAAAAGAAAGAGAAAAACAAAACCAGTAAACTTATATCAAGCTCCCGGTAAAAATGAGACAAGCACTATGCGACATGATATGAGTCACACAAAATCGGCCAAGAGAGAATACAAAGCAATGGAGTGCATATCAGCGATTCATATTAAAAAAAAGACAGTATTTATACATTCTTATTCGCCTTTTTTTCATACTTCAATTTAGCTGACGGGTCATACACATGCACATTGATCGGAATGTGACTTTAAAAAAATTCATACGTAATATGGTAATGAAATAATCGCTAAAAACGGAAATCTTCTCGGTCGCCGTAACAAATTCATATTTTTTCACGTTGCTGTTGTTTACAATATTTCTCATCATGTGCGCATCATTCCCGATTACAGTGAGAAAATTTGCTGGACCTATATCCGTGTTGATTGTGGTGCGCAATACAAAACGGTGTATAAGGCGCGAAATGGAGATGGTGCATGAAAGTTTCATTTGAAAACCAATCTAATTTGAATTAAGTTCGGATGCGGTGTATGCATTTTCCAATAAGAATGCACATCGGGCGCTTAAAATAGTAATGTTGTATGTGTGGAAGAGAGAACAAGTGAGGCAGTAAGTGAGAATATACATTGAACATTTCCTGATGTATTTTCACAAGTCCAACTTTTATGAATGCATGTGCTTTTTTTGTTCCTGTTCAACTTGTATAAAACGACTTTTATTTCTCGCTTGCAAAATATAAGGAACAAAAAACAGACATACATACACACAATTCCACATGAACAAACGACATACAGACAGAATGTCCATCGTATCGCAATTCGCTTCATCGTTTGGCATTGACAATGTGTACCATGGTTTTGTTTCAGCGCACAATTTCAATTCGTATAATTTCGGTGCTTCTCTCTCTACATCTTTTTTGCGTTTTGTAATTTTTGAAATATGTTTTAAATGTCAAAGCAAAATGAAGTACCCAATATACATTTGATCATTATGACACACACCACACACACACACACACCAAACTTCCCCAAATCCATGCTTTGCGCACCACTGACTGCTTAACGAGAGCACTCTTATCACTATTGTTTTGCTTTAAACAATTTTTTATTCAAAACAAACAGATGATGAAGAGAAAGATAGAAAAGAAAGCGAGCGCGAAAGAGAGACGTGGAGAAATGCAAGTGCATGATGTAAGCATTTTGGCATAAATTCGCTAACTTTATATAGAAATAAAACGATTAAGTGGAAGCTTTTTCTCCCCAAAAGCTATCGATAACAAGGGAAACACCGTTTTTCATGAACTACGCAAATTATTTAAAATATAAACAACAAATTACGCTAACGGAAATATATGTTGAATTTTGTTGTTGTTGAATCGCTGAAGCTTAAACATTTTCCGGTTGCTTTGCATGCGAACAACTTCGATTATATTTTGAAATTTTTTGGTCGATGAAGACAACATTCTGACATTCAGGCAGACCTTTTTGTGTTATTTTTATTCGTCTTTGAAAAGTGTTAACTTCAATGAAATAAAAAATTGAAGAAAAGAAGAAAATAAATTCGTGTGAAGAAAACGAATTTTTGTTATATTTCATGTCAGTGTTTTGATCTATATCGAAAACGAAGCAAGATGTGATCCAAAGAGGATCGATTTTATACAGTAAAGTCTCAAGATCATGCAATAATCTCTTTGATATTCAAAGCTCTACGAGTTACCATTTATACGCTGATTACAATGCGAACCATTTCTTTTTTGTGTTCAAAATTCGGACTGCTTATTCAATTAAGACGAGGTGGAGTGGAATAATAAACACGATGAGTGTAAGTGCAAGGTGCATTGATGTATGATCGGTGTGATAAAATTGGGATATGTGCATTGAATTAAAGTTGCAACAGAAGCACATACACAAGCTGCAAGCAATACGGCCGTGTGCATTGCGTCAGCGACACTGAACACAAACGAATAAACGAGAGAAAAAACTACGCAAAACCAACAAGCAAGCAACAACAGCGAAATACAGATACCCGTGTGTACTTGCAAAGCAGCAAATAATTTGGAATGAAGGAAAAAAAACCATTTCGACCGAGATGAATGTGTTGCTAATATTATTGCACACAGCGATGCGAAGATAAGCAAAGTGTCGAACCGTTTGATGAGTCGAAAATTGGTTCAGAAATGCAATAAATTGGGTTTGCATTTGAATCTAGATCCGTTGATCCGTTGAATTTTTTGAATTTGAATGATTTTCAAATAAGAAGAAAGACAAAGATTAAGCAGAGAAATATTTTCAACTTTTTTTTAGGTGTCATTGTTTTCCAGCAGAAAAAAAATATGCGTGATGTGTGATGGCCGAGTACAAACATTTCGAGTTGAAAGAACATTGTGCATTTTTCGAAGCGACCATGTACACATGGAATAAGAAGAAAAAAAAGAAGAAAAAATATATTTATATTGAACAGCAAAAATAAAGAGAGAAAGAGAGAAGAGAATTCTTTTTTTATGAAGAAGAAGAAGAAAAAAACATACAACGAATTCAATAAAGTAGCACGCAAAGCAACAGAAACGAGAACGACAAAAACCTAATAATATAGAAAATGTATTCACGGCAAGAGCAGCGTAATGAAATATACGAACCATCGACTACACCAACATCGGAATATATCTCTAGCTACTCTTGCTGCTCGTACGAATACGTACTGCTGCCTTCCAATGTGCTAACACACTGTTTCGACTCTCTATATATATGGCACCGTATAAAAATTGTATATGAAATAAAAAAAGACACCGAAAGAGAGAGAAAGAGCACGAACAGCAGAATGTTGTCGACGACGACAACGACGAGATGTGTACGAATGTGTATAAAAATAAAAATGAAATAATGAAATGCTAAGGCGAATAAGAAAAAGTCGACAGCGACAACAGCGACGACGACGATGAAACAAATGATAGAAAAATATTTTGAACAGGGTGCACATCGATCTTATTCAATATGATAAACTGCTGTATGAACCTAGAAAGTAGAGATACCAATAGAAAAAATGGAATCTTTCCAAGTCTATAATGGATTCAACATGGGTGACGGAAATCTTCACGAATTATTTGCAAATTTCAAGAATTTCTTCGTTCTTCTTTTCTAATCCAGGATTTTTTATCTGTTCAAATCAATTTTTCGCTTTTATAAGATTCTTTGTTTTCGTATTTCTGCGTCTCATGGAATATTTTCATTGAAAATGTTCCAAATCACCCTATGCCAAGCATAACATTTAATATTTAAGTTTATGACTCTTTCCCATTTACACATCGCCGAACGATATCGCATACACTTCGATGTGAATGTGCGCACACTGTGTGTACTGTCGACCAAACATGCAGCAACTATATGCCGTCATTGTCGTATAAATGAAAACTGAAACGAGCGAATGAAAAAAGAATTACCCAACACATGCGGCAATGCAGAAAGAGAAAAAGAGAGAGAAAATATGTGGCAACAACAACGATGACGACGACGACGACGGCAACAGCAGTAGCGTCAGGGTTTTGAATGCTACACTGAAGTACACATGAGAAGCATTGAGTCCGACCGACAGCCGACACACACAGAGAATGTGTACACATCGAATGAACAGCACAAAAGGCAACGTAAAGGCAGCAAAAAATAAAGTTCAAAATAAAATGAAACACACAAAAATTCCAAAAGAAAAAGATGAATGTAGAGAGAGAAGAACGACGCAAGGAGACGGCGACGGCAACAGCAGCGGAAAGACGAATAAAACAGAAAAGAGAGCGAGAAAACGAAGCGAATGGAATACAACAACAACAGGCAAACAAACAAACACGAAACGATCCAACTAACGACCTTTTACGAAAATAAATGAGAGAAAAAAAATTGTGTTTTATGTTATGAAGGCAAAAAAGCAGCACAGCGAACGATGGAAAAAAGGAAAAAAAACAACTCCAAATGATAAAGCAAAACACAGAGAACAGTAACACCACCTAAGTCGAATACATTTGGGGTTTTGTTTGAAAAATTGAAATTTTGACCATTTTTTAGATTTTTTCTTACAAATTTTCATTTTTGGACCAAACAACATCAAGATTCATCCGAATTTGTAGAAATTTATGAAAGTTTTCTTAGATTTCACAAATTTTGTGATCCAATTTTAAAATAATTAAACAAACTGATCGGCAGTGTGCCCATGTATTGGTTGTTTTACTGGCAAATGTCTGAAAGAGAGACAAGCGTTTTGTGTTGCTGTTGCCGTCGCCGTTTGAACAAGCAACTAAAACAGTATGAAATATTCACCATTCACCATATAGAAAACGCAATCGGTAAGCATATAATGAAATATAAAGCGCTATCCGTATGTACGGCTCAAGTATACGGCACATATACAAAAATCCGCTCTATGTACGTGCGGACCGCGAAATATATGTACGTTTTATGTATATATGTATGTATGTAGATTGTGAATGCATGCAACAACAATAGCAGCAGCAATGTTTCGTTCAATTTGGATTTTTGTGTTTGCGCTTTGCCTTGTAGCTCTATTTTAAATGAAAATACGCTGCCTCTCTGTGTGCACAATCATCAGTTTAGCATAAGAAGAAAAATTCTGTTCTGTAAGATTCTGTTCGTTTTGGATTGAAGCGAAAAGCAGTTGTAAATAGATTACAGCTCACAAAAAGAGCTGCACGTTGGATCTTAAATGAATACTATTAGATTGTTGTATTGGACATTGTTGATGTGCCGTTTAGTCAGACGTTCGATTCTTTCCAATTCGAACTGATCATGTCAACTCGGTCGTCCTTCTCTCCATCGGTTATAGATCGTTTCATAGAATCATCATCAATTGATTACTTTGTTTTGGCCAAATAGTTTTTTTTCTCTTTTTTTCTGCGCTTTGATTCGCTTGGTCGGTCGGCTGATGATGATGATGTTTCAACATTTCATTTCAGGCCATTGCTCCAGCAATGAATAGAAATCTCCATTTATAATATCGAGAGTATTTTTTGGCAGAAAGTTGGTCACACAAATATTTTACGTAATCAACATCGCATCGATCCAACAAACGAATGAGTGAGATCCGAAACATCGAGAGGAAAAAAAAAAACATTTTTTTCTGTGGAGCTCACATTCATCTAGCATCTCTCTGGCATTATTCGACAACCAACAAACACACACTGAATGTGAAATACACACAACACAATTCGAGCTTCGCTTTTATATCTCGAAACATGTACATCTCTCTCTCATCGCATTCGCTTTAGCTATAGCGATTCACATATAAATGCATATCTATGGATAATATAAAGACCCGTGTCTCTCTTTCTATATATACACACAATATATGACTATGAATCGTACCATTATTGACATTGCCAAACATTTTCCAATATAATGCAAGCTATGGAGCGGAGCGGAGCACAGAGACAAGTATCATATTGAATATTATAATACCTACGTAAAACTCCAGCTCTAGGGTTTTTTTTCTCTCTTCACATTTGTTCGTTCACTAATGTATCGTACAGTAGACCATTGCTCAATCGATTCATCACCACTGTTGTTCGCTGTTGTCACACCGAACACCCTTGACTTGGAAACAACGAAATGAATACAGTCAACTTGCTTAAGTCGAAATATCAACAAATTATCGCAGAAATTTTGTTATTTGAATGTGAATGGGTAGAATTATTGAGGGTATCGCTTAGGGAATGACGTCATACATCGGTTCGACCTCAAAAATACAAAAATGGAATATCCGTCGATATCGTTCCAAATTTAAGTCATGCAATGAGGAGGCATACGATCTGAATCAGGCATTCGGGGATTTTTCGACTCCATGAATTTCGAATTTATGGTCGAGTCGAACTGTAGCAATTCATTTATTTCGAAAAAAATAAGGCAAAAGACAAAGATTGAACAGAGGAAAAGCTTATATATATAGACAGTGTGAGAGAGAAACACCGATTAAAATTCAACGCCAACTAACGTATCTCTTCGGTATCTTTCGAAAGAAAAGAAACAGAAAAAATACACGTATAGAAATCCGACCGAACAAACAAAAAGCAACACGAATAACATCAACAAAGAGCAGAAAATAAAATGAAGAAGAAGAAGTAATACACGAAAAAGAAAACCTCATACAAAATATAATACCGTACAGACCTTAATGTTCGTCTATAATCAAGTATACGATTTACAGTGTACTGTGTGCGCTTGCTATAACAAAAATTTATGAAACAAGTATATGTCGACATATGAACGTACCACGCAAACAAATGCGGCAGCTATTCGCTTCGATGTGCTGTGTCCCAAAAAACAAGAAAAACCAACGAACGAACAAACGAAACAAAGAAGAAGAAGGCAACAACAGCAACATCGAACGAAACGAAAAACGAATGAACGACAAAAAAGAAGAGAGAAATAAAAAGGCAACAACACACAGCACCATTCGAATACCAAAACGAATACATCTGCACGTGTGTTTCCACACAGATGCGCGCCGTACACAGAGTGTTTGCATTCATATGAACGCTGCTCGTTATACATATATCTGCGTGTGTATATATTCGAATTTTGCCCGTTCACTGTGGCTGCCGTTGCTGCCGTTTCACATTCACTCGACTCGTTCGGGATATGTCGTGCATGAATACAGTTTTTCTATGTACAGAATGTGTGCATGCTTTTTTTTCTTCTTCTCTTCTTTCTTTCGTTGTTCGCTTGTTGTTTGAAATGTTTGTTGTTGTTGCCGTTTCTTTTTTTCCTCTCTATCATTTGCCTTTGTTCGGTATTTCGTATTCGGCCCCGATGTGTTTATGATGATGATGGTGATGTCGGACTGAGCGCACTTATATACACCGCATATGTGATTTGGATACATAGAGACGGATTCGTTATGTATATCAGATAATGGTATATACGGATACACGCATTTCGCTCAAAGAGAAAATGACAGAATGAAATGTTTTTTTTTTGTGTTTGTCTCAGTGCCAACACATCACTTGGCAGTCATGATTTTAAATGTATACAATTTTGAAACGCATAGCCTTTTTTTATTGGGTAAAAATGTTTAGGAATATTTCTACTTTTTTTCGAAATTCAGATGCAGAAAAATGGATAGGAAAGTATTTAAAGATCAATAAAAATGTAATGTTGAAAAAGGTAGTTTTGATCGTTATTCCAAATAGACACTGAACGAGAGTATGCAATGACATTGTCGAAATAGACATTTGTTATACGGCAGCACAAATACACTGAAAGACAAATACGCATACACACATGCCTAATGATTCAACAGCGTGTGTACACTAACATCTGCACAAACACACAACAAATACCTCGGTTATTCCAATTGATATGCATTTTCGAACTCGGCAACAAAAAAAAGCAGTACAACAGCAGCGGCAACAACAACACCATATGTGTATGCGAACAGCAGCAACAGCAGTACAGGCGAACCGATAAAGATAGAGAAAATGAGAACAAAAAAAATTGTATGAGCGACCGTGTGCATTGTTGATGTGTGCGTGTTCATATGGTCGGACTACGGTGGTGTGTGCATATGCATGCACACGGACCGATAAAACGATTTTGCCGTACGTGCAGATGTTGTAGTGTATTTTTATTTCATAAATGAGTGCCATTAGCATTCAAACGCGTTTATACCCGCACGCACACATCGAACGAACGAAAAATGAGCATACATAGTGTATGTTGTTTTCCCGTTGTATAGCCCCGCTCGTTGTTACTCTATCATATCGTTTGTCGTTGCTGCCGTTGTTGTTGCCGTTCGAAATGGGTGTTGTAGCCGTATGCTGCCGTTGTTTCGTTTTTCGGCTCTTACTGTGGCACTGAAAGCAATGCTCACATCGAATGGAAGAATCAGTAAGACCTGTGCACTGCATGATATAGGTTCTGTTTTTGCGTGCGTTAGCGAACCGAACAAACAAAATCATTTGAGAATAACGTAGCATATTCCAATGCATTCGTTTTCTTTTATCAACAAAAAGCAACAGAAAATAATTGGCAATTCAAAACGTTTGTAACTACGAAACAAAAGCATACCGACGAAGAAGATTTCATTGAGAAAATTTCAAAACAAATGAATTACACATTTTGATCGACTTACGAAAGTGATCGAGTAGTACGAGAGATTTTTTGGAGGCAAAATACATGGAGCATGTGTTTGAACTGTACAAGTTAAATTCGATTGAAATAATGTGAAAATTGAACTAAGATATATTTTTGGACAGCAGAAACAAATCAAGAAATAAAATTGACTTTTGTATAATGTTCGATCATCTAAAACAAGACAGTGAAGCATTGACAGTTGACTGAAGAGTTGAGTTTGAAACAAAGTGTGGAAAGTTCGAGTGAGATATAAACAATGAAAAATGTGAATTGACAGTAAAAGAAAAAGAAACAAAACCAACACTGAATATTGATTGAGAGGAAATGTTCAGTTGAAAGCAGAGAAATTTTTAAAGAACTTGAACAATCGTGACTTGTGTGGGGTTGATGGTGTCAAACCCCCCGAAAATAAGATAGAAGAGACAAAGTATATAGGTGTTGTTATAACACAAAGGTTTCATACTGATGATATATTAAGCCAGTGCACAGAGATTCATGTGTTTTAAATAAACTGTACCAAATAACACACATTTCAAAATTTACAGTGAAAATAAAGTTTGAAAAAAGCGCTACCAATTAAGCCGAAATCATTGAAATTTTTCTAAAATAAAAGGTATGTGAATAATTTGTTGTTCTTTTTTTCATTTTTAAATTGAAAACATTTTTTTTATTCATTTCGTGTGATTTCACTTGATAGCAGTATACAATGTTGGATGATTGAAATAAAAATTGATTTTGAATTTTCGCGCGCGCATTCTCACATCACTCACACACATCATATCGGTTCAATCAACAAATCGTCCATCGTCGTAGTTGTTGTCGTTGTCGTCGACGTCTTGTTGTCGTGCGTTCTTTGCACAAAATTGGCATATGTAATTTGTTATCACAGGTCTCATTTACTTGTTGTTGTTGTTGTTTTTTTTGTTTATTGTGTGCGTGTGTAGTGATTATTGTTATTTATTAGTTCTTTATATTTCTCGTTCTTTGTGTGTATATCGTGCGCTGCTATGGTGCGGTCGCTGTTACGCTGCCGCTGTTGTTGTTGCTGTTGATTATTTCATTTGATTGTTCTTTATTTGGTTGATTCCTATCGTCATACAGACACATACCCGCACGTATACCGACACCCAGTTTAACAAGTACATATTTATAAATTGTGCATAATGAACAAAAACACTGAATTGTTAGGTAAATTAACTAACACGCTCACAATTAGCCAGTCTTCTCGCGTTGACATTTCTATTGGTCATCGCTAACAACAACAACAACAACAAAATTATATACACAAACACGCGATGACAAAAAAAGAACTTTATAAATCGCGCTGTCAAAATTATTAAGTCTGATTGTGACTAGAAAGACACCGATGACAGCCCCACTACTGTGCCAACCTTTATGCAGTGACGTTTAATCAGTTCGCTTCGATTTTTACTTTATCCTCTTTATTGGCACAATATTTTGTGATGCTTTTTTGATCTTTTCATTTTCGAGATAAAAATGAATATTATGGAATGGAAACGTTGGTCACACTGTGTTTATTTTTCTTTCTTGTGTTTCGACTCATATTTCGACCGAGAGCAAAAAAAAATTGTTGGAAAAGTCGAACGGTGTGAAAATTATTTTGTAATTTGTTTTGCGTGTGCGAAATGTGTAATTTTTTTTCGGCACAAACGGAAATGTCTTGTGGTACTGTGGCACTTTTAACATTTCATTCATACATACACACAAATTAATTTTTATTTACATTTTGTATAAACAGGATTGTCGATGAGTTTGAAAATTTCTTATGAATTTTTTTTCTTGTTCGGTGTGCCCTTGTTCGGCGAGATCCGCATGTGCTTGAGTCATACAATTGTGAGTGATTGAGTGAATGTTTGTGTGCGAATATGTGTATAAGAGTGTGTGTATTGTGTGTCTTGGATTTTTAGCTGATTTTAAAGTGGATCGGGATTGAAATTCGCTCCATGCGCGTGTTACATATAAATACGTACGACAACACTTCAGACACGACTGAAAGCACTACCAAAATCCAATACATATACAAAAATGAATATGCTGACATGAATTTTGCAAACGTTAAAAACGTTTTCTTCTTCTTTTCTTGCCGTTTCATTCCGTTTTCTTTCGGTTTCTTCTCTTTCTCTTTTACTCTATCTTGATTTTTGTCTGAGGCTAAAAGGAACTATCAATTTAGATTGTGTCGCGTGCGTTGCATGCATCGACGCAATCCGTCTGTATGCGTTTTCTTTTCATATTACTTACTTGTACTTTACTCCAATAAATTCAATGCTGAAAATGTGTGTCTCTTTTTTTCTCTTAATGATACCGATGTCAGTTTGACAGTGGTTGTTCACATGCGAGGCAGTGTATATTGAGCAACAAAAATTCTAACACGAAACTTCCGACGTTGTCTCGTATTAAACTGTCGAAATAAAAACAATTATAGATATGAAATGTTTTTTCCAAATAAATTCTGAAACAAACATGAAATAAAGTTTTTGATTTGCATGAATACGTATAAAAAATATTCCCGATTATATGCATGCGAATGTAATAAAAATATATGTTCGTCTTTTTTTGCTTTAAATTCGATTCAATTTCATTATCATTCAAAAATTCAATTGGATTCGCTAATATTCATTCTGCAACACACTTTTTTCCACTTCATTATGAGATAGAGAGACAGAGAGATGCGTGCGAAAAATGTCACACAAACATACACTCTGCAGCTATAAAAAAAAAACATTTGAAGTGGCTTTAGGCGATGAAATTTTTATTGGTTTTAATTGCATTAATTTTTGTGAATGAAAATGAGTAAATGCTTGAATTGAATGTTGTAAAATGTACATGCATGCATTTGACTAGAGCGACCAAGAACGAAAGTGCACATGTTTGTTGCCATTCACTTACAATGTTATAGTCAATCATTAGTCGATAAACCGATGAGGAGAGAATCAAATGCATGAAAGAAGTGGAGAAACGAAGAGAACCAACAATTTGACAGAGCAAACGCAAGCAAGAGAGTAACAAAGTCATTGAATTTTGTAATCAAATGTAATATACATTGTAGCGTACGCATTAAATTGTGTAAAGGAATTTGAATGCACACGGCAAAGACGGCATGAAAACATAACAATAACAGAGTGTGTGCAAGAACAAAAAAAGAGAGAAAGAAATTGTCAGAGAGAGGGAGAGAGAAGGAGAGTCAAAACCGAAGGGAGAGAGAATCGGAAAAACAATATGCAAACGGTCGAGAAGAGAAAACAGTCAATCCACAAATTAAA